>NC_089781.1:97645487-97680487 GCF_040412425.1 Macrobrachium rosenbergii
TTTGAGAGAGAGAGAGAGAGAGAGAGAGAGAGAGAGAGAGAGAGAGAGAGAGAGAGAGAGAGAGAGAGAGATAAGGAAAAGACTTTTAATTATTATGATTTAGGTAAATTGCTAAAACCGGCCACTGAGAGACATTCCAGAAGAGAGAGAGAGAGAGAGAGAGAGAGAGAAGGAAAGACTAAATTGTTATGATTTAGGTAAATTGGTAAAAACAGCCACTTAGACGTATGTAGATTCCAGAAGAGAGAGAGAGAGAGAGAGAGAGAGAGAGAGAGAGAGAGAGAGAGAGAGAGAGAGAGAGAGAGAGAGAGAGACTTTCAGTTATGATTTAGGTAAATTGCTAAAGACAGCCACTTAGAGAGACGGATGTACATTCTAGAACAGAGAGAGAGAGAGAGAGAGAGAGAGAGAGAGAGAGAGAGATAAGGAAAAGACATTAAATTATTGTTATTTAGGTAAATTGCTAAAAACAGCCACTTAGAGAGACGCATGTACATTCCAGAACAGAGAGAGAGAGAGAGAGAGAGAGAGAGAGAGAGAGAGAGAGAGAGAGAGAGAGAGAATATTGCTTTTAATTACATCTGTTGACTTTTTCTGGTAAGTAATCGACTTTAAATTATTAGGATTTCAGATTTAGAATTCCCTTAGAGACTTATACACTCATTTGAGAGTAGAGCTGGATAGACTGAGAGAGAGAGAGAGAGAGAGAGAGAGAGAGAGAGAGAGAGAGAGAGAGAGAGAGAGAGAGAGCTTTACAACATTTTCCCTTCACAGAATTTAAATTTCTTGACAACCAAGCCACACTGGAGAAATAAATAATTAAAAAGTTTCAGATATCGAACGTCAAAGTCCATGGACAATTTCAGTTCGAACCAAGAAAAATGAATTGTCATAACTCTCAGTAACACTCAATGGACAAAACAGTCACTACGAACGTACATATCTATATTATTCAAGAGTATAGCACAGAATCTTCCCAGTTCAGTCCAGCCAACAACAGTATCCAGCGCCCAAGTCCAGTAGCCTTGCTTGATGGCATATCAAACACTCCATCTGGTTGAAGGCATTGCTAGTGGTAACGCGGGGGGTAGTAGGCACGGTAGATGGGGGAAATTGGTTGCTTCAGCGTGGAGGGAAGGTGGTAACATTAATATGATGGTCGACATGATAGGAAACGCCGTGTTTACAGATGATTCCTGATGAGGTCCGTTGCATGGGATAGAAAAGCGAATTGGTAGATTTTGTTTTAATGCCTAATTTTTTTTATATTTTTCTTTTAACTAAAATCGTTTTTCTCTTATATGTCTGTGATTTCAGCTCATATTCTTTCATCCTTGTAACCTTCGTGATACTGCACCACACATTCTTAATAGGATATTCTACTTACCGTAGTACTTTCTTCAATAACCGTGTATCAAATTGGTTTCAGATCACAAAATAGAAATTCGTGGATTGTTGAGTACCATGAAAAAGAATATTTATATATCTATCAATCACAACAGCCACTGGAGTAAAGCCATAAAAAAATGGTATAACAGCATTTAGTATAACCCCATATTAAAAGTAGTTATAGAGAGGCTGTGTTTTTGGTTAATTCAGATTTTGCTGAGAAATGATTCTCTATTCCTATGATCTGTGTTCTATTACATTCAAAATCAGTTTGTCACTCTCGTAAGAGTTCCAATTCCCAAACCAAACAAAAAATACGCGAAAGCTCAATTTCTGATATATGTCTTCATTTACCAATAACCAGTAATAGCCCCCGAGCCCTCATTAGAGTTCAAGTGAATTACTGGACAAAATCTTAAAAACAGAAAATGCATAATTGCGTTCAATGCCATCCCCGTAATCATGCACAATCCTGAGGAATAAAAAAAGAACATCGCAGGAGAAGTTTGAGAACTGCAGACTTTCTGAAAAAAAAAAGTTTTGTAAATTATCGTATGAAGGATCTCAACAACTTCCTGAAGTTTCGAAGTCAGTTGCTCAGTTCGTGGCAGGATATCTAGGATCTAGGATGTAGGATCTATGATTTAGGTTCGTATTGTATTTAGAATTTAGTTATATACTGTATATAATATATAAATATCTATATAAATAAATAAATATATATATATATGCATAGATATATCTGTATATATATATATATATATATATATATATATATATATATATATATATATATATATATTTTATTTATATATATGTGTGTATATATATATATATATATATATATATATATATTTTATTTATATATATATATTTTATTTATATATATAATTTATATATATATATATATATATATAATTTATATATATATATATATATATATATATATATATATATATATATATATATATATATATATATATATATATATATATATATATGTCTATATATATATAAAGAGATACATATCTGGATAGACAGACAGATAGACAGGGAGATAACGGACAAACATCATCAGAAATCGAGCGAAATCTCCAAAAACTGACATAAATTCAAAACTGCGGCCCTGGTCTTTCCCCTCCCGGAGCCTCTCCTGTGGACTCGAAGAAAATCAGTGGGTTGTTCAATTGATCAGAAAATCTGAGTGGCTTCCAGGATGAGCTGGAAAGGCGGAGGTAACGAAGGAAAAACTCCGCAGGTGAGGAGGAGGAGGAGGCTATCACGTGGGTTTTTTTTTATTACATGTGTTTTTTTTTATTTTTTTCTCATTCTTGAGAGTTTTGATTATATTTCTTTGACGAGTTTTTGGGGGTAGACGATTAATTTGTGTGGGTTCATGTATGTGTATATGTGTATGTATCTGCATATATATGCATATATATATGTATACTCGTATATATGCACACATATATATGCGTATGTATGTATGTGTGTACGTATGTGTAGGCATACATAGATGAATGCATAAGTAAATAAGTAGAAAATATTCGAATTGCTAATTATTTTGCCATAGCTCTTTTTGAGATCACCATTATCTCTGATATAGTTTATAATGTGCAGAATTCTACAATGTTATCACTGTATACGTCACTAATTCATTGTTATCACTAATAACCGTATGATGAATTGATAGTGATTAACCAAACATAATTCAAGCTAAAACAGTGCAAACATACAAGCTTCAAAATCCTGGTTCCTCTGTAAAAAGGACTTTTGTATTCTTTTACAGTAATACAGGAATTTTATAAACGTTTATGAAAAATAAGTTTGACATCAGAGAATACAAATAAAATTTTCTTTTTACTTTTAAGCACGTTCATGATACCTTGACAAAGCTGTATTTTTTCTCTCGTCATCCTCAGTTCCTTTACTTCTCTGACAGCACTTGAAACAAAAATAATAAGTAAATTATGTACAGAAAAACTTCGTAACACAAAAGAACCAACGACCCCTTTGTCAGAATACAGTCCCTCTCAGATGGCTTTGGTTCTTCCTGTCTTGCTTTGACAAAGGGACCGTCGCCCAAGGCTTGTGGCTAAGACGCCAGATTGCTCCTTTGATCTGTAGGAGGTCCTTCTTGGGTGTCCTTCGTGCTGACCTTGGTTTTTTGTGAGGCCGGAAAACCTGGAAAAGGGAATGAAGTCTTTATGGTTGCTGGATTTTTACGTACACATTATTTCCATTTTTTTTTTAACTTAAACATTATTTATTTCCATTTTTTTAATTTAAACATTATTTTCATTTCTCAACTTCAACTTTACTTATTCCCATTTTTAACTTAAACACTCTTTCCATTTTTTAGCTTAAACATTATTTATCTCCATTTTTACCTTAAACATTATTTCCATTTTTTTTAACTTAAACGGTATTTATATTTTTAACTTAAACATTATTTCCATTTTTTTACATTATTTCCATTTTTTAACTTGAACATACACATGTTTAAGTTAAACAAATTAAACACTATTTCCATTTTTTAACTTAAACATCATTTCCATTTTTTAACTTGAACATTATTTCCTTTTTGTACTAAAACATTATTTCCATTATTTAACTTAAAACATTATTTCCATTTTTAACTTAAACACTATTTCCATTTTTTAATTTTAACATTATTTCCATTTTTTAACATACATTATTTCCATTTTTAACTTTAACTTTAACTTTATTTCCATTTTTTAACTTAAAGATTATTTCCATTTATTATCTTAATCACTATTTCCATTTTTTTACTTAAACATTATTTCCATTTTTTTACTTGTATATTTTTTTCCGTTTTTAACTTGAAGATTATTTCCATTTTTTAACTTAAACATTATTTCCCTTTGTTTCAGAACACTTAAAACATTATTTCCCTTTGTTTCAGAACACTTATATATCAGTCTGTTCAGGCATAAACCTGAATACCTTAATTATCCTTTGGATTTTTTTTTTGTGAAATAAACATTAATCTTCATCATTCTTGAAAACGAAACACAACTTGTATAAATAAGAAATATGCAAATTAGTAAATGAAATTAATATTTAGGCTAATGAATTTCCTATGTTTAAATATTAATGTACATTTTTCGTGAGGTTATTTACCTTGACATCCAACTGTCTTAGAAAGGTTGAAGAACCCAAAATAGAACTATGAATAACATTTATTATTTTGCATATATATATATATTATATATATATATATATATATATATATATATATATATATATATATATATATATATATATATATATATATATATATATATATATGTATATATATATATATATATATATATATATATATATATATATATATATATATATATATATATAATATATATATATATTTATTATTTATATATATATATAATATATATATATATATATATATATAAATATAAAAAACTTTTATTATTTGGTAATTTCAGGGTATCAAAAGAAAAAACATCTAAATTAAAACAGAAAATAAGTTCACATCCTATATCCAACCTGCTTCCATCCCCCCAAAAAACAATAATTTACACCTTTCAATTATTACTTGTCATTATCCTTAATACGCTGTTTAGCATCCTCTCATTATTGTCCTTCGTACCTCATTACCACCAGTGCCTCCTCATCCCTCTTAAGCATTCCTTTGGCCTCGTTTCCTACCTCATCTTTCCTCATTTATTCTCTCTCCTGAGGTTTTTTTAAGCATAGGTACAGCTGCTGTCAGCACCAGCATCCATTATCCTAACCTTCCCTTTCTTGAGGTGCGTGTTAGGTTCCAGCCAGTATTTATAAATCATTGTTTATCGATATTATACGATATTAATTTATATCTCGGATGCAATACCTGGTCTTATGCTGTTGCTTTGCGTCTGCAAGATTTAGGCCTCTTAATTTTTGTTAAAATCATAGATGAATAACACTCACCAGTTCTCAAATTCTGAAGCTGTTAGGACTATTGTTTGGGAATCGGGATCTTCTTTTCCTGTTTAGGAATAGTTTAGGACTTTAAATCAGTAATTGTCAAATTCAAAAAGATTTATCAGTCACCAAAACTGCTAAAGCACGACCTGCCCTATTGTAATTGTGTATGGTTATATATATATATTATTTATATATATATATATATATATATATATATATATATATATATATATATATATATATATATATATATATATATATATATATATATATATAATATATATATATATATATATATATATATATATATATAAATATATATATATATATATATATATATATTATATATATTTTTATATATATATATAATATCTATATATATATTTTAATAATGTTTCTTACAGTAGTCATGGTTTTTAATAACTTTCAAGTCGTCTCAGTTTTAATAATGTTTCAGAAAAAAATTTTAAATGCCAAATTCTTCAGCCAAATATCATAAAAAAATCTTAAATATAATTTTTCACTTTGTGTCCCCTAAATGTAATTATATCAACCTAGGCACCATCAATTTCTATCTGATTCTTAATCGTCAATCTATCTCAACCGTTTATCCCATTCTGCGAAGAATTACAACGATGCTCCTTTTAAACACAAATTGCCATTTCATATTTGACTCTCCGTCTGTGATCATACAACTTAGGCGAAGACTTTCCCAGAAAATGTAAATTGCAAAAAAAAAAAAAAAAAAAAACACAAAAAAGGAGAGAAACTTTCCCTTATGAGAAAACGAGACGGTAATCTCGTGAATTTTTCTCAGGCGTCGTTGTTTCAGAACTTTTAGAGGCTCGCAGTTTTGTTGTACGTGGTATTGCTCTCTTGAATTTCCCTGGAAAAGAGCTTCTTATCTTTTTTATTTTTTTTTAAAGATTTAGGTCGTATGTAAGATCGTTAAAACAGGATGTTTTGATTGGGGAAGAATGTACAAGAATCATTCACAAAAATATTTTCAGGGATTGGCGGTGTAACTTTATATTTCGTAATGTCGAATTATGACAACTCAAGCCACGTATTATTATTTTTATTATTATTATTATTATTATTATTATTATTATTATTATTATTATTATTATTATTATTATTATTATTATTTACAGAGATTATTATATTAACGCAGCTGAAAACATTATTACATGTTTGAAATTATTATTATTATTATTATTATTATTATACAGAGAAAACTCTATATAAATTTAATGCAGCTGATAACATTCAACGCTACATGTTTGAAAGAGGATCTACTACCTATATATATATATATATATATATATATATATATATATATATATATATATATATATATATATATATATATATATATATTATATACTTTATATTATTATTATTATTATTATTATTATTATTATTATTATTATTATTATTATTATTATTATTATTATTATTATTATTATTATTATTCAGGAGATGAACCCTACATATATGGAATAAGCCCACCACAGGGCCAGTGACTTGAAGTTCAAGCTTCCAAAGAATATGGCGTTCATTTGTAAAGACGTAACGGAAGGGAATAGGAGTACAGAAAGAACAAATCAATTATTAGAAAATGAAAAAAGAATAAATCAACAAATTCATAAACGAATAGACACAAATATAAACAAATTATTAAAATACAAGAAGAATGGATATTGTCACTATTCTAACAAGTAACAACCGTTCATTTGAGACAATTAACACTTCCCAGTCACAAGAAATCGAACAGTTAGCACACCAACCCAACCGTGAATTACAGCACCGTCGGACAATCTGCAATTTGCAATTTGCAAAGCCGCCCGCTCCCGAAATGATGCGAAATGTCCCCAATCTACGTGACCGGGAGTGACTTGTTAAATGTGGAAGTAGACCCAATTAGCAAACAGACGAGACGTAGCATCTGCTGCTTCCTGGACTAAATTTTGACAGGGAATCCGACGCGACGAGTAATGGTTACCCAGGGTGAGAGTTCATTTGGGACGGGGTAGGCACATGATGTCTTCTGCGTGCAGGTTCCCCTTGGTACCAGTAGAGCGCCGTCACTTAATGGTAAGCCAAACACTCAATGATGTTGGCTGTAATGATGCTGGTTGCTTTTAAGGCCGTGGGGTGGGGGGAGGGTGGAGTTTGGGGGGCGATAGTGGTCGCCATGGAGACATGGATTGAAATCATGGATTGAAATGATATTTGTGATGGAGAGAATATGATAAATGATAACAGTTATTATTTTATTTCCATAAACGAAAACAGAATGGTATTGTCTCACAGCCTACTTATGAAGATTTGGTTTTATTCCTATTTTTCATAGCTGGGAAGAGAATGAATTAACAGGAATTATAATGTGAATTTTATTTCTATACACACAAAATAAAATAATGGAGTTATCTCGCAGCCTTCTTATGGAGACTTGGGGCCCACAGTCATATTTCGTAGGTATTCCAAAGCTGATATATTAAGCTTCTGCATGGAATGACGTATATTATTAAAACAAAACCTTGGGATTTTTCTTGTTTTATTACATTTTTATCTTCATCAAGCGTAAATAGGGAAGGAAGATGTAACATAATATATATATAGAAATAAGATATATATATATATATATATAAATATATATATTTACATATTATATACAGATTTATGCATATATATATGTATATATTATGTATACATATTTATATATAATCGTGTTATAACCCATAGAAATAAGATATATTTATATAGAATATATACATTTGTATATATATATATATATATATATATATATATATATATATATATATATATATATATATATATACTGCTCCTAACAATGACAGATAAACTTAAATTAAATATTGTACGTTCCTCTTTCCAACAGAATCATATCCTTCCATTCTGAAGACGTATGAAATATGAGATCGAGACAGCCCATTTAGAGATGTTTTCCCCGGTAGAACCTCGGTGAAATTCATTTTTCATCTGTTATTTACTCTTTGTTCCTTCGATTTCTCAGAAAGGAATGTCATTCAGTCTCCAGATATTTTCATTAGATTTCTACAACCCATTAGAGAGAGAGAGAGAGAGAGAGAGAGAGAGAGAGAGAGAGAGAGAGAGAGAGAGAGAGGCAACGCTGCGGAAGTGAATTTTCAATCTATTTATAAATCCGTGTTTTCACATTTTAATGAGATCAGTACCATTACAATAAACAACAACAAAGAGAAGAGAGAGAGAGAGAGAGAGAGAGGTCGTAAGACAAAAGCTAATTAATTAGAAAAAATTAACAACATGCCAATAACAATTAAACAAATAATTACCTCGGATTTAACATCACAGACTACATAATCTATCACTACCAACCATTATCATTCACCAGTCCCCCCCCCCCAACAACCATACTTCCCAATTACCTCCAACAGCCTAAAACATTCTTGTTCCCGGGAGTAAATAAACATCTGGATTTGAAGCACAGAAGGCTAATGATAGCTGCTTATGACGTGACCTGCCTTTACCTCTGAAGGCTGGAATGAGATGCATTGCCGGCGTCTGGCAGAAGTGAGAGAATAATAGAGCATTGGGGAGGTTTGTGTTAACGATCTTCTAAGCTGGGGGAAGAAGTGTTGTTGGTAGTTGTCGCGTGTGAGGTTTATTGACGGAGACCAGGAGGTAATGCTATGCACCTCGTTAAGTATGGGAGACGAGGTGTGTTTATCCTTGGTTTGAAGGCCACTATTGAAGATTATGGGGACTGTGAAGAATAATCACATGTTTTGAAGATTAGGATAACATCAGGTCCATTTTCTGAAGTTTAAATCTTGGTATATTGTTAAAAATACATTTATGTTATGAATGGGAAATAAGGTGTGTTTATCCTTGGTTTGAAAGTCACTATTGAAGATTATGGGGACTGTGAAGAACAATCACATGTTTTGAAAATTAGGATAACATTAGGTCCAATTTATTAAGTTTAAATCTTGGTATATTGTTAAAAATACATTTATATTATGAATGGTAAGTAAGGTGTGTTTATCCTTGGTTTGAAGGCCACTATTGAAGATTATGGGGGCTGTGAAGAATAATCACATGTTTTGAAGATTAGGATAACATCAGGTCCATTTTCTTAAGTTTAAGTCTTGGTATATTGTTAAAAATACATTTATGTTATGAATGGGAAATAAGGTGTGTTTATCCTTGGTTTGAAGGCCACTATTGAAGATTGAAGATAATCACATGTTTTGAAAATTAGAATAAGGTCCAATTTATTAAGTTTTTTCAAGACTGAATGGGATGACATCTTGGTCCATTTTCTGTGAAGAATTAAGTTTTGAAGATTAAGTCATTTTTGAAGTTTAATATTGTTAAAAATACATTTATGTTATGAATGGGAAATAAGGTGTGTTTATCCTTGGTTTGAAGGCCACTATTGAAGATTATGGAGAATAATCACATTTTTTCAAGACTAGGATGACATTAGGTCCACTTTCTTAAGTTTAAATCTTGGTATATTGATAAAAATATATTTATGTTATGAATGGGAAATAAGGTATGTTAATTCTTGGTTTGAAGGCCACTATTGAAGATTATGAGGAATGTGAAGAATAATCATGTTCCTTAAAGATTATACTAGAATAAGACCCTTTTCCTTCAGTGTAAATCTTTGTATATATTGTTGAAAGTACACCTTACGTTAAGTATGGAGTATAAGGTGTGTGTATCCTTGGTTTGAAGGCCACCTATTATGACTATGGAGACTGTGGAGAATTTAACTTTCTTCAAAGACGTGTATAAAATCAAGATCCTCTTTCTTGAATGTAAATCTTGTATACTGTTAAAAGTACATATATCATAAGCATGGGTATTAGGTGTGTTTATCCTTGGTTTGAAGTCCACCAGTGATGGTTATGAAGACTATATAGAATGACTGTGTTATTTAAAGTTGTGGGTAAACTTAGACCCTCTGTCATGAATGTAAATCTTGTATATTGTTAAAAATACACTCATGTTCAATATGGATAATAAGGTAGGTTAGTTCTTGGTTTGAAAGCCACCAATGATGAACATGAAGACCGTGAAGAATAATCACGTTCTTTAAAGATTAGGATAACATCAAGTCCACTTTCTCAAGTTTAGATCTCGGTATAATGTTAAAAATACACTTATGTTCAGTATGGATACGAAGGTAGGTTAGTTCTTGGTTTGAAAGCCACCAATGATGAACATGAAGACCCTGAAGAATAATCACGTTCTTTAAAGATTAGGATAACATCAAGTCCATTTTCTCAAGTTTAAATCTCGGTATAATGTTAAAAATACACTTATGTTCAGTATGGAAAATAAAGTATTTTTATTCTTGGCTTGAAGACCACCAGCGATAATTATGAAGACTATGGAGAACAATCGTGTTCTTTTTTTAAAGATGAGGACAAAATTAGGTAATTTTTCCTGAGTTTAAATCTTGGTATATTGTTAAAAAAACTCTTCAAATCTTGAGCTTTTCGTAGACAGGATTTTAAGTGCATTCTTAACACTATATAAAAATTGATCTTCATTGATAATTATGATATGGTAAGAGGCATCGTAAGTGAATGGCATTTATCATATTGAAGAGAAAGAAGGATCCATTTTCTGCCTCATCAGCTTGCAATACCTTATAACTTAATATTATCATGAAAATAACATCATTATCTCCGTGATACGTTTTGTGGCCCTTGAAGTGATTAACAACATTGCCAAAAAATGTGAAAGAGAATGTATAATTAAGACATACATACTTGACCTCATTATCGTACATTATAATACCCTATAACCCACAGGAACCTATCATTATTTATGTACAGAAAAGTGAGTCCTCAACGCACCTTCCTCCATCTCGGCGAGAAAAAATTATTGCTAATGACATGAAGAGGCGTTCATTTTCCTACAGCCACTCCCTTGTGCAATTTATATTTTGGGAAGGAAATTGGTTATGCAGTATTATATTCACTCTGCAATATTTTTTCCTGAAAGATAAATAGGAAACCTTTTATTTATGATAAGTGCCTGCATTAACTATTAACTTGAATATGGCCTAAGGAGATGCATTTTTGGCACCCTTGATAATGCAGAGACCCTGTACACTTAATGAACAGAGAGTGTCAGAGATGACAGAGCTTCAGGGAACACGAGAAACCGCCTGGAGATAAAATAGCTGATAAAACAGTGAGCCGTAGATTAGAGCTTTTCGTAAGCAGAACAAATTGGACATCAGTTCGAGGCTAAGAAAATTTGAAGGAAAGGAGGACGAAGGATCAGAGTGAGTTTTTTTTATAGTAGATGGAATCAAAATATATTACTTATCCTGTTGGTATGATTAAGCAGTTTTTCAGCCAAGGTACATAGGTACAGAAACTCTTTCGTGTATTAAGTATCTAGTTTAACTAGTCTCAGCTTCTGTTTCTTCCCTTACATATGAAAGGAACTGCTGTTCATATGTATCTAAACTGAAAAACCTTCTAACCTGTAGTGTAGCTAGTAAAACTACCTACTCTACTCCACTTGGAAGGAGTAACCTGTAAAAATATACACTCTTTTGAGTAACTGGCAGGCTAAACAAAGTTACATGAAGAGAGAGAGAGAGAGAGAGAGAGAGAGAGAGAGAGAGAGAGAGAGAGAGAGAGAGAGAGAGAGAGAGAGTTGACAGATGAAGAGGCATAAGCCTTAATAACCAAAGTTAAGACCCCACTTGCATTAGGCTTTGTGAGGTCAGGTTAAAGTTAAGCAGTAATCTCCTTCAGGAAATCAGCTTTGGCTGAAAGGTAATCCGGCCACACTGGTGATGCATGATTATGTAAAACACCCTAGATCCCTTTTACAAAGGAGGATATAGTGTTAGGTAAATAGCAACTTTTAGTAGAAGGTTCGTTACGGATAATGACAGATGCTTTGTTCTAGTTTTTTTTTATTTTTTGCATTTCTAGTTTTCTGTAAAAGAAAACTACATTGTGTCGGCTTTGTCTGTCCGTCCGCACTTTATTCTGTCCTCAGTTTTTCTGTCCGCCCTCAGATCTTAAAAACTGCTGAGGCTAGGGGCCTGCAAATTGGTACGTTAATCATCCACCCTACAGTCATCAAACGTACCAAATTAAAGCCCTCTAGCATTAGTAGTTTCTATTTTATTTAAGGTTAAAGTTAGCCATAATCGTGCTTCTAGCAATGATGTAGAATAGGGCACCACCGGGCCGTGGTTAAAGTTTCATGGGCCGCAGCCCATACGGCATTATACCGAGACCGCCGAAATATAGATCTATTTTTGGTAGCCTTGACATCAAATACGCTGTAGCGGCTGTACAGAAAACTCGATTGCGCCGAATAAACTTTGGCGCATATTATACATGTTTATTATTATTAATGCTCGTCATAAGCATCTTTCCATGTTTGAAACTGTTATATCAGCCATCAAATTGTAGTTGTTTTATAAAGTACACCTCTCTGTCATTCAGTTTTCCAAACTCTATAAGTCGTGCAAAAATGCAGACTGGTTTTAACAAAGATGATTTTCATCATTCAGCTTCTAAAATTGTGGTTTATCAAAGATATTCAATGGGATATTTGTTAAGGAGATATATATTATTCATTTTGTTACCCATTACAGATTTCTGTTGTGAAAATAGGTGTATAAAATCACTTATGAAAATCTGGTCTCCATATTGACGAATGATTGTTTCAGTCCACGAAAACAGATGAATGTTGTTCAGTGAAACACAAAATATTTCAAGGTACCACTACTGAACTGAATACAGAATTTAGGCCAAAGGCCAAGCACTGGGACTAATGAGGTCATTCAGCGTTGAAACGGAAATTGACAGTAAAAGTCTGGAAAGGTGTAACAGGAGGAAAACTTCAAAGCAGTTGCACTATGAATCAATTGTTAGGAGAGGGTGGAAAGTAAGATGGAAGAAAGGCAATATGAAAGGAGGTACAGTAAAAGGAACGAAAGGGGTCGTAGCTACGGGCGAAGGCACGCTGCAAAGAACCTTAAGTAATGCCTACAGTGCACCGCATGAGGTGGACTGACGGCATTAACCCCCTACGGGAAATGTACCACTATTACGTGTTCATAAGATAGATACTATTTTTTGTTGTACATGAAAAAAAAATTTATTGATATTTTCCATATACAGATAATTACCAAGAAATCACGGGCTTTCAAAATCTCAAAATTTTGATAGCAAAATGGAATTATCATTTCATGTTCTAATTTCTCCATGGTGAATGTATAACATGCTCATTAACTGTGATACTTTTGTAACATTAATGTGATATGAAATCATGTTAATCATATATGATTAATATGAATCGCATGTGAATAATCATTCGTGTACGAGAATATTTTCTCGTTCTTAAGCTCAATGTCTGTAAAGAAACCTAGTTTATTAGAGTATAATAATAATAATAATAATAATAATAATAATAATAATAATAATAATAATAATAATAATAATAATAATTATTATTATTATTATTATTATTATTATTATTATTATTATTATTATTATTATTATTATTATTATTATTCATAAGATGAACTCTATTCATAGGGAACAAGCCCACTGGAGCCACTGACTTGAAATTCAATCTTCCAAACATATGGTACTCATTAGGAAGTAAGAGAACGTAAATTGAATAGAAGAAGAGATCTCAGTTATTAAAAATAATAATTAATAAATTAATAAATAGACAAAAATGTATTAGAATGCAAGGAGAACAGCATTAGGGTAGTAATGCATTACATCTTCACTGAAGGATAAGGTTTATACTACCGAAGAAAACACTTCCCTTTCACCGGTAAACATCTATTGTAATCGCCTACTACCTACCATGATCCCTCGGACACGAGATAAAGCATTTATCTTCCCACCAGCCAACGGTACTCAGCCATACCAGGGGAAACTGCCGTCCAACTCCCACCAGGTAAATTGTACACTGGGGCCATTATTATCCTCACCCAAATGAACGTTTAACCCTCGGTAACCATTACCTGTCGCGCCGGAATCTCTCTTAAAAGTTATACCGCGCGGTGCCGGATATTGTCTCGTACGTTGCAATAACCGGATTCACTTCAGTTGTTTGGGAAATGCACTGCTGTAAATACCCCCCCCCCCCCAGGTGCGGATGCTGCCCTCTTCATAATTTGGGTCGGCACGTCTTTCAGTGAGGGAGCCGTGCAATGCATTGTTTGCAAAATGATTACGCGGTCATTTATGGTGTCTGTGATTTGATTTGTACTTTTAATATTTCGTTTCTTTTTTATTAATATGTGTGAGAGTCTTTACATTATTTATTGTAATGTGAAAGGATTATGTGATACAAAATAGATATTTTAAGAAAATGTTTCCTCAGAGCGATAGTTTATCTCTCTCTCTCTCTCTCTCTCTCTCTCTCTCTCTCTCTCTCTCTCTCTCTCTCTCTCTCTCTTCTTACAGGCAGGCACACTTGTAACGTGATGCATCTGTTTTGTATACTTTCTATTTGAACACCTGTCCCTAGAATCTTAATGTTTTGTTATTTTACAAAATCTCTCTCTCTCTCTCTCTCTCTCTCTCTCTCTCTCTCTCTTTTCTTACAGGCAAATACACTTGTAACGTGATGCATCTGTTTTGTATACTTTCTATTTGAACACCTGTCACTAGAATCTTAACATTTTGTTATTTTGCAAAATACTGACTCGAAACAGATATAATTAGGCTCCGGAAGATATTTCAGCGTCCCAATTTACTCCATGGACCTATAAAGACTCTGAAATTCTAGAATCATTTGTTGTCTTCCAGTGATATATTAATTTATATTTATCCATCTATTTTCTCATAAGAATATCGTTTTATTTTTAGAACTGAACTGAACATAGAATTTAGGCCGAAGGCGAAGCACTGGGACCTATGAGGTCATTCAGCGCTGAAACGGAAATTGACGGCAAAAGGTTTGAAAGGTTTAACAGGAGGAAAACCTCAAAGCAGTTGCATTATGAATCAATTGTTAGGAGAGGGTAGAGAGTAAGATGGATGAAAGAGAAGATGAAAGAAGGTAGAGTAAAAGGAACGTAAGGGGTTTCAGCTAGGAGCCGAAGGCACGCTGCAAAGAACCTCAAGGATGCCTACAGTGCACCGCATGAGGTGCACTGACGACATTACCCCCCTACAGGGATTTTTTGAGAGAGGGATGACTGTTATCTTGAACAGTCTGTAGATGAAAGAGAGAACTTTACATTTATAATAGCTGATAGAAAACTACAAAATTGCCTTTACCTACAAAGCTCTACTGTAGAATACTTATTCTACTAGTTCCTGGCAGAGTACAAAACTACTCTTACCTACAAAATTCCACTGTAGAATGCTTATCCTGTAAGTTAATGGCAGATACAAAAATTGCTTCACCTACAGCATTCTACTAGAAATGCTTATTCTACAGGTTATTGGCAGAGTACAAAAATACTTTTACCTACAAAATCCCGGTGTAGAATGCTTCTTCTACGAGTTACTGGCTGTATACAAAACTGCCATTGTCTACAGAATTCCACTGGAGAATGCTTATTCTACAAGTTACTGGCCGAATACAAAACTGCCATTATCTACAGAATTCCACTGGAGAATGCTTATTCTACAAGTTACTGGCTGTATACAAAACTACCTTTTGCTACATCCTTCTATAGAGTACTTAACCTGATCCCACCTCTCTAAAATCGACGTAAGCACTTGTACCAAGGAAATATTTTCAGGACTGGCTGACTGGTTAGTCTAAGGTAAGCAGGTAGGTAGGTAGGTAGGTATATACCACCGAGGCCCATTATATTCTCCGCCTGAATAAACGCCCGCTTTCGGGTATGACCATTCCGCGTCTCGTCTGAATCTCTCGAAATTTATGTCGTGGGAGGAATATTTCACCTCGCCTCGTCTCCAGTTTCGCGTCGCCTCGTCTCCAATTTCGCGTCGCCTCGTCTCCGATTTCGCGTCGTCTCGTCTTCAATTTCGCGTCGCCTCATCTCCAATTTCGCGTCGCCTTGTCTTCAATTTCGCGTCGTCTCGTCGCCTCGCCTCCAATTTCGCGTCGTCTCGTCCCGTCTCCAATTTCGTGTCGCTTCGTCTCCGATTGCGCGTCGCCTCGTCTCCAATTTCGCATCGCCTCGTCTTCAATTTCGGGTCGCCTCGTCTCCAATTTCGCGTCGCGACGCCTCGTCTCCAATTTTGCGCCTTCTCGTCTCCAATTTCACGCCGCCTCGTCTCCAGTTTCCCGCCGCCTCCTCTCCAATTTCGCGTCGCCTCGTCTCCAATTTCGCGTCGCCTCGTCTCCAATTTCGCGTCGCCTCGTCTCCAATTTCGCGTCGTCTCCGATTTCGCGTCGCCTCGTCCCCATTCGTAACGATAAGTGGGTGGGTCAACTTCACGTGTTGCAACGAGTGAGTGTGTGTGTGTACGTTTGTGTATGTGTTTGTACGTGTATGTACATACATGTACAAACACACATACATATACATGTACACAAACACTCACTCCACAACATGTCATATCAGATATCGCCCTCGCTGAATCTCCTTTGTAATACGATGTTATTTGTGTAGTGGCCTGGAAAATCAGAATTTAATTTTATTCCTGGACCTGTTCCGTTCTTATGTTTGAATAATTCTTTAAGGTAGGGCCTCTCTCTCTCTCTCTCTCTCTCTCTCTCTCTCTCTCTCTCTCTCTCTCTCTCTCTCTCTCTCTACGGTTAACCTGTTTGTTATAGGAGATCATCATCGTATTTCAATAGGAATGATTTTGACATTTGTGTTTATATAAACATATGTGAATTAGGAATTTGTCTGACTTTTTTGCTAAAATAAAGGATCATTATTATTATTATTATTATTATTATTATTATTATTATTATTATTATTATTATTATTATTGTTGTTGTTGTTGTTTTGTTGTTATTGTTATATGATAATAATAATAATAATAATAATAATAATAATAATTATTATTATTATTATTATTATTATTATTATTATTATTATTATTATTATTATCATTATTATTATTGTTATTATTATATCTTCCCACAATTCCCAAAATGACACAATTTAAAAACATGACAATAAAAAACTTCAGAGACGCATTGAAAACACAAGATTATGAACCAACAACAAAGAAAAAAAACACTACGGCGATAATGGAAATCACACACACACAAAAAAAAAACACACACACACACACACACGACTGGCAAACAATCGTTGAATCATTATACCCATTCTGAAATGAAGATCCCCCATCATTCATTGTCTTCTGGGTCATCATCAAGGTTCCCTTTATTCCTTTCAGAGAATCGTATTTCTGTTGAGGCGAAATGGACGTTCTGCATTAGAGAGAGAGAGAGAGAGAGAGAGAGAGAGAGAGAGAGAGAGAGAGAGAGAGAGAGAGAGAGAGAGAGAGAGAGAAGGTTTTTTTTTATAATCACCCTTCATGAGATAAGCAAATGGGTTTGCGTTTTGCATTGATAAGTTGGGTGGTGTATGATTCATGTGTATGTGTATGGATGTATGTATGTATGTGTATACATACCTATATATACACACACACACACACACACACATATATATATATATATATATATATATATATATATATATATATATATATATATATATATGAGTTTGTGTATTGACCAAGTTTATCCTTTCTTCATTTATTCCATTCAAGCAATTGGTTTGCATCTATATGCGGTTGCATAACTAAAAGCATTTTTCATAATAATATTAATAACCTGAACTTGGATGAAAAATGTTGACTTGATTAAAAAGAAACGTCAAGTTTGGAATTGAAATTTTCCCCGCAGTTCAACTAAAACTCTACCTGGGCTTAGCATCAGTGGTCCATCATTCTCCCAGCTATATAATTGTTCGTGTGCATTCATAAATGCACGGGACACGGAATGAAATGTTTTGACAGCGAATTACGAGGGTTTTAGCAATCCGATTAGAGTCACAGTATTGTGTGCCATAATACAACACAATTCTCTAACTCCGCCACAAACCCGGTTTGTCTGTCTGACAGTAAATGTGTTTCGCTTAAGATTTAATACTATAAACTCCGCCTTTAATACGATTGTTTGATTGTTTGCTAGAAATGCAACAACTTTTCCACGTTGATGCAATAAATTAATCTTATATCAGCGTGGAAAATGTTTAGAATTTCGATCGAATAACCAGCTTCTACAATAAATTATTAATCGAAAAAGGTACTCCTCATGGAAAACATTGTTGCCAAAAACTTGAAGTAATTTTTTTTCAGAAGACTTTCCAGATATTTGCCAATTCCTGAAAATCACTCACTTCCTGGGCTGAAAGTAAACTTCAAACAGGAGATACAAAAACGTGAAATACTTTTTCTAGAAGCCGGTCAGATATTCGTTTTAGTTTTGTACTTTTGTTTTATTCTGAGAGAACGCGGAGCTGGATCAGAGTATCTAGTGACGAATATATATCTCAAATGTTTTGCAAGACCACTGGAACCTTGGACATCTATTTCCCAACGCCGTGAGCTGCATATTAAAAATATCTCGTTGCATATGTAAACATTTTTAGCAGCTGAGACGCAGGCACTTGTAACGAAATCCCAACAACGCCCCCCCCAAAAAAAAAATAGATTGAAGTGATTGAAATATATTGGACGTGACGAGTCCGAAATGATGTAAAAAAAATTAAAAAATCAAGATAGCATGTTTTTCGTAATACAACTCACAAATATCATCGACTGGGATCATTTCTTTGGGAAACAGAAATAAGAATTGGAAAGACAGGTAGAGAGGAGTGGTTTAAATACAGTGTCAGACTGAGTTTATTAGTGTGTAAAGTGATCTGATTTAACTGTACCTTTAGAATGTTTGTCATGATTGCATGTGCTTGAATAATTTAGTATCAGTTGTTCCATAAATATAGAATATCGGCATAACTCACAACTTGAATATAATCTAGTGGAATTTGACCAAACTGCAGTCTTCCCATCACATAATTTAAAATGAATACATTGCATATAATGCAAGCAGGCAAAATTTTTTTATTTATAACTTGAGTTAATGTCAGAACATCAGAGACCCCGTAGGGAAGTATTGCCGTCAGTGCATCTCACGTGATGCACTGTAGGCATTACTTAAGGTCCTTTGTAGCGTCCCTTCGGCCCCTGGCTGCAAACCCTTTCATTCATTTTACTGTACCTCCATTCATATTCTCTCTTCCATCTCGCTATCCACCCTCTCCTAACAGTTGCTCCAAAGTGCAACTGCGAGGTTTTCCTCCTGTTACGCCTTTCAAGCCTTTTTACTCTCAATTTCCGTTTCAGCACTGAATGACCTCATAGGTTCCAGTGCTTGGTCTTTGGCCTAAATTCTACATTCCATATCTGTATTCCAGAACATTATAGAGAACCAGACAAATTTTAGGTAGCTTGATAAATTAACTCACAACGTTGGATCTTCAGTCAAGAGTGACCATCTGAAAAGGAAGTTGGTATTTGCTTTCTGCAAAAGAAAACTATTGTGTTGGTTTTGTCTGTCCGTCAGCACTTTATTCTGTCTGCACTTTTTTGTGTCCGCTCTCAGATTTTAAAAACTACTGAGGCTAGAGGGCTGCAAATTGATATGTTGATCATCCACCCTCCAATCATCGAAACATACCAAATTGCAGCCCTCTAGCCTCCTCAGTAACTTTTTATTTTATTTAAGGTTAAAGTTACCCATGATCGTGCGTCTGGTTACACTATAGAATAGCATTATACCGAGACCACCGGTGACCTTGATTATACGCTGTAGCGGCTGTATACAGAAAACCCGATTGCGCCGAAGAAACTTCGGCGCATTTTTTACTTGTTTAAATTATTCCTAATAATTTGTGTAAGGTAAAAAAAAAAAAAAAGACAGCATAGGAGCCTTCCCATTTCCCGACCCACACAACCTCACTCCCACAAAAAAAAAAGAAAATAAAAAAGCTAAATTAATCTTTACCTGAACAACACTTACGTGAAAAAAAAGCTTTCCCTGATAATGAATGAACCTTACCAAAAAAAAAAACTTTACCCTTCCATTCTGATATTTTTATTTTTATCCTGGAAATGAAAAAAAAATGTTTTAAAAAGAATACGTGTGTGAGCACGGAATTCTGAGAATATTGTTTTTTTTATTTTTTTAGATTTTAGGTTTTTTACTTTAATGAGAGACGAATAAAAAAACTTCTGTGTGTGTAGTAAGAGGTATTCCCCTGCTGCAAAGAAGTTCATTGTCAATGCTAATTAACCTTTTGTCTTGGATCTACAGGTAAAATTTTATCTCGGATTGAAATGTGACTGATCTTTTTTTCATTGTGTTTCAGGGATCATTGTCTGAAAAGGAAGTCATCATTTTGCAGAAACAATGAAATATTTACATTGACACAAAAAACGAGATGAGGTAAGGCCACTCCCATAAATAAACATGTAAAAAATGCGCCGAAGTTTCCTCGGCGCAATCGATTTTTCTCTACAGCTGCTACAGCGTATAATCAAGGCCACCGAAAATAGATCTATCTTTCGGTGGTCTCGGTATAAGGCTGTATGAGCCGCGGCCCATGCAACTTAAAACACTGCCCGGTGGTAGCCTATCCTATATCGTTGCCAGAAGCACGATTATGGCTAACTTTAACCGTAAATAAAATAAAAAATACTAATGCCAGAGGGCTGCAATTTGGTATGTTTGATGATTGGCGGGTGGATGATCAACATACCAAAAGTGCAGCCGTCTAGCGTCTGTAGTTTTTAAGATCTGACGGCGGACAGAAAAAGTGACCGACAAAGCCGGCGCAATAGTTTTCTTTTACAGAAAACTAAAACAAATTAAGGAAAGGATCCTAACCAAGGTATTGAGATGTCCTTGTGGTTTGTAGTTCATAAATCATTCGATAGCGTTGATATATCTGTAATACTTCTGTAACCATTTTAATCCTGGTATCTAAAAGATTTAATACCATACAGTTAAATGAAACCCCCTTTGCCCTGTTGCATTTTATATAACTAAACTCATGACAGGCAAGGTGGAACAACCGAGTTACAGGTACTTGAGAGTATTGCAATTTGTGGGCCTAATGTTGTGGCGATAATCGGTTCACTAGCTCCAGTGATTAACTTTTAACATTAGATTTCATGTCTTATAAATCTATAAATGTCCAGAAATAATTATCTTTAGAGATGGCTAATTTTATAAAGATCACTAAATATTACACCTATGAATCCTTTATTGTCAAGTGACAGGAATATTTTCATCAAGATCGCGAACAGTTTTGACAAACATAAACAAAGCGATCACTAATAATGCCTCGAAAAAATCAATTATCCTGTGTAAGTTTCTGGGTAACACTTATTTACCTAAACCAGAAATTAGACCTTACAAGAGGACTCGTGATTCACGAAGAATCATATTTCATCCTCATGATGAATGACGATTATCCCCAAAAGAATCATAAGCTCATCTTATCACTTACCTAACTAAGCCCACGCTAATCGTTAATCCCCCTCCCCCGCCACCCCCCAAAAAAACCATAATCTTGGCGAGCAAATTTATTGCTAATGACGAGAAAGGACCTCCATTTCCTCGCCATATCTCTCTCTCTCTCTCTCCTCAGGTGAATTCGGGGAGAGGAGGTGTGTACGGGTCACGTGGGGTCTCATTAATTAACCTGCCTCTCCATTTTCTTAAGACGGACGGGGCCATGCTTACTCAGAGGTTGTAATGAGCTCGTTGGTGTGCTGGGTACGTATTAAGGGGTAGAACTTGGCAGTTTATGGGTCATTCCATCATCTTAAGGATCTTATTACGGGAGATTAAAAATGAGATATTGTGTTGCTCTAAGAATCTGTATCAATAAATTTTGAGATTGACCCTTCGTAAGTGGATGGTAGCTTCAGGTGATTCAGGTTACTAAAGTAGGGAAGCTTTTACTTAGCAGACACGCACACACACACACACACACGTGCACACAGAGAGAGAGAGAGAGAGAGAGAGAGAGAGAGAGAGAGAGAGAGAGAGAGAGAGAGAGAGAGGTAGACATACCCAAAATTTATGATCGACTTAAGTAAATAATGATTGATTTATGATCGACTTAAGTAAATAATGATTGATTTATGATCGATTTATGAAAGTAGTGATTGATTTCTGGTCGATTTAAGTAAATAATGATTAATATATGATCGATTTAAGTAAGTAATGATTGATTTATGGTCGATTTAAGTAAATAATGATTGATTTTTGGTCGATTTAGGTAAATAATGATTGATTTATTAACGATTTAAGTAAATAATGATTGATTTATGATCGACGTAAGTAAATATTGATTGATTTATTATCGATTTAAGTAAATAATGATTGATTTATGATCAATTTGAGTAAATAATGATTGATTTATGGTCGATTTAAGTAAATAATGATTGATTTCTGATCGACTAAGTAAATAATGATTGATTTATGATCGATTTAAGTAAATATTGATTGATTTAAGTAAATAATGTCATACTGAATGATTACATTATGGAAAGAGCGATAATGATGAGGTATCATGAAAACGCAAATGATGATGAAGATTAATAATGATTTTGCAGTGAAAGATAATTTATACTGAATAGATATTCCAAGTATTACGTTAATATTTCATAAAAAAAAAAACTCTTTTCTTCGGCAATAAATGTTATAATGAATCATTATATTGTGGAAAGAGCAATGCTAGTGAGGTATAATGAAGAAGTCATTATTAATAAAGAAATAAAAATTTGAATTGAGTTAATATGTAGTTAAAAAAAATCTCATTTCTTCTGCAGTAAGTGTTATAATGAATCATCATATTGTGGAGAGAGCAATGCTATTGAGGTATAATCAAGAAGTCAGTAATAATAATGAAATAATGAATTGTAATAAGTTAATATTTCGTAAAAAAGAAACTAATTTCTTTGGCAATAAAAAAATAAGAAACAAATTACTTAATGTCAGCGTGACATGTACATTAATTACACCAAAGACAATCATATAATTACTAGGAAATTTATAATTTAGGTCATTAGTAAAGGAAAGGATGGCAATTGCCCCAACTCGTGACAGTCAGTAGACTTCCCTATCTCAAGAAGATCGGGAGATTAATTAATCCAGGTAGAGGAACAGCATTAAGGTGAGGAGGCCCGTTCTATTAATGAGGTCAGACCAGGTGAGCAGATGCTAACGACCTCTGATAGTTACGGCTCTCAGGTACGCAGGTAACTTTTTGGGGTCAATTAGGCGATGCCTCATTATTATATATCACGCTGAACTTAATTTTTTGAGCTGTCGATTTCGTAAGTGCTTACGTAATTGTAATGCTTTTTAGTTTTCTGTAAAAGAAAACTATTGTTCAGGCTTTGTCTGTCCGTCTGCACTTTTTTCTGTCCGCCCTCAGATCTTAAAACTACTGAGTCTAGAGGGCTACAAATTGGTATGTTGATCTTCCACCCTCCAGTCATCAAACATACCAAATTTCAGCCCTCTAGCCTCAGTAGTTTTTTTTATTTTATTTAAGGTTAAAGTTAGCCACAATCGTGTTTCTGGCAACGCTATAGGATAGGCCACTACCGGGTAGCTGTTAAAGTTCATGGGGCGCGGCTCATACAGCATTATACCGAGACCCCTTAAAGACAGATCTATTTTCGGTGTCCTTGATTATACGCTGTAGCGGCTGTACAGGAAACTCGATTGCGCCGAAGAACCCGTCGCATTTTTTACATTTTTTGGCATGTGATGCAGTATTACTGTTTCAGGAAATTCTTTGCAAAACAAAATTAAATGCTATGTGAAGCATTGTTTTTTATTGTTTAGTGTCTTCATCCATTAAATGATAGATATCACTTTTATTCTTTGGTGTTCATATTCATAAAATATGTCTATATATCAGTATTTTTACACCTTGGTGCCTTCATTCATAAAATACAACTATCATTATTTGCTATTTCATTCATTACATGACATCAATCATTTTTTACGATTTGGGGTCTTCATTCATAAAATGCAGATTACATTTATTACTATTTTGTGTCTTCATTCAAGAAATGACAG
Source organism: Macrobrachium rosenbergii (assembly GCF_040412425.1). Lineage (NCBI taxonomy): Eukaryota > Metazoa > Arthropoda > Malacostraca > Decapoda > Palaemonidae > Macrobrachium > Macrobrachium rosenbergii. The sequence goes on from NC_089781.1 coordinate 97,669,962, forward strand.
CTATCATTATTTTACGACATGGCGTCATCATTCACAAAACACTGATATCATTTAGTTTTACGAGTATGTGTCTGTAATCATAATATAACAAATCATTTCTCTACTATCCGATGTCTTCATTCATGACATGACAGTAATCACTTATTTACTAGTAGTTGTCCTCATTCATAAAATAACATCTATTTTTATTTTTTTACTATAAGGCGTCTTCATTCATAAAAAGAAAGCTATCAGGCATCTGTCATTTCTTTCATAAGAAACATTTATTTCTTCACTACAGGGGTTAGATTCAAAGAGGTGTACTGTTTAATAAACCATCAAGTATATTCTCCGGAATTGTAGCCATTCACACAGGGGAAACTGTATAGAGTAGCTCTCGTGCTCGTGAACATTCACTTGGCTGTCCACTTAGCGTCAAGTGGAAGTCCTCTTGGAAATATGTGTTGTATAATCAAGGACAGAGTCCCTTCTCTGTTGTTGTAATTGGTTAGAGTAATATATAAGTAAACACTGAATTTCAGTGCATTAAAATACTTCTTAAAAAGTGACACCTAGATTTTAACTTCATGAATATCATTTTCATCTTTTCATACTATTTACACGTTATTAAGTATAATGATTTAAGGATTTCCCACAAATTGAGCAAATCGTGATATTCATTTCAAGAAGGCTTTTAGATACGATCATGAAAATTAATTTTCAATTCGGGTCGCCTAAACCGAAATCAAAGATTTATTCACCGTAATTGAGTCTGGGTCACTAAAACTGAAATTAGAGGAGACTTACACAATGTAATTGAACTGAAATGCCGGCGATATAGAGGAATTAGAGCTGATGCCAGATAATATGCGCATTGTTCCTGATTGCAAGCAATCCAGTCGATGAATGCAAAGAACCCTCTTTCTTACGTTTTCAGCATCGTGAATAACTCGAGGTTCGCATAATGCTAATCTTTGACAAGAGAAGATTCAAAATTATGTTCCTGATTACATGGGGCGCGGGGGCTTTGTAGTTCATCACGTTGCGCAAATCCCAAAACCTGATTTTCCAAAAGCTCCTTGTATTATCAAATTGCGTATCAGTATGTAATGAACAATGAAAGGAAGAGGGAGAGAGAGAGAGAGAGAGAGAGAGAGAGAGAGAGAGAGAGAGAGAGAGAGAGAGAGAGAATAGAGTGGATGATCAGCATACTAATTTGCAGCCCTCTAGCCTCAGTAGTTTTTAAGATCTGAAGATCTGAGGGCGGACAGAAAAGTGCGGGCAGAAAAAAGTGTGGACAGAATAAAGTGCGGACGGACAGACAAAGCCGCCACAATAGTTTTCTTTGACAGAAAACAAAAAAAAAGAAAATAAATAAACTATGGAAAGAGGTCCGGAATTCTGTAAAACACGGAAAATTCAAAAAGATGGTTCAGGGTGCCACAAACAGGTTATTACAGTAAATCTCTGAAGAGTCTGGTATTCTGCTGTCAAAAATTTCAGATATTCTTTGGGAATCCCCCCCCCCCCAAAAAAAAAAAAAAAACAAAGAAAATAAATAAAAACAAAGAGATCCAGAATTTTGTAACCTCACGGAAAATTCAAAAAGATGATTCCTGGTGGCACCAACAGGGAATTACAGTAAATATTGAAAGAATTTGGTATACAGCTCTCTAAAATTGTAGATATTCTTTGTGCTTAAAAACAAGAAAATAAACAAAAACACGCCAAGAGGGACTGGAAAAGAAGTGAAACTAAAAAGCAAACTTAACACCGGTTGGGGAACTACTTTAGAACAACGGAACGCGTGTACATTGCTGGACCGGAACAATAAAATTCATCTATATTGCTTGCGTAATGGAGGCTAAGCGTTGGCTGTGCGAATATAAACATTTTGGCCGTCGTCCATTTAAAAACTGTTTTCCGATACGTTTAATGCCACTTTTATTTTGCGAAGTCACCGTAAAGTACGGTGAATTATTTCCCCTCTAGTTTTCAATAGCTTCCTCGTCTACCGCCACGTTTATAAATGTTAAATAAAAATTCTTGTAGAATTAATTTTTTTTTAAATCAGGTATGTTGACTGGCAATTGAATTTTTGGTATTCAGTTCTTTAGTATTGAATTTACAAGCACACGCATGCATACCCGTATGTATATGCAAGCACAGGTATGCAGAAGTGCATATGGATGTATAACCTATATACATACATATATATATATATATATATATATATATATATATATATGTATATATATATATATATATTATATGGTGATACTCTCTCTCTCTACAGACGCACACACACACATTATATATATATATATATATATATATATATATATATATACATATATATATATATATATATATATATATATATATATATATACATATATATATATATATATATATATATATATATATATATATTAATACACACATGTATATATATAAGTGTTTGTGTGTGTGTGTGTGTTTGCAGAGAGAGAGTATCACCATATAATATTTTATTAGAAAAATCTTCACAAATAGCAGTCTGGTGCTTGCAATGTCCCTAGCATTCAGTCATACTTTCAAAATATATGTGTTGTAAAAAAAATGATTCACTATTCCTTTTGTACTATGAGTTATAACAAGAAAAATTAGGCTTGATTTTCAAAGATAAATAAGTTGGAAAAATAAATTTTAATGTAACATACTTCATTATACTCTGACCAATCCATGATGAAGTTTTCGTCCTTAAATTCACGGACGAATTATAACAAGTAAAAAATCCGCCGAAGTTTCTTCGGCGCAATCGAGTTTTCTGTACAGCCGTTACGGCGTATAATCAAGGCCACCGAAAATAGATCTATCTTTCGGTGGTCTCGGTATAATGCTGCATGAGCCGCGGCCCATGAAACTTTAACCACGGCCCGGTGGTGGCATATCCTATGGCATTGCCAAAAGCATGATTATGGCTAACGTTAACCTTATATAAAATAAAAATTACTGAGGCTAGAGGGCTGCAATTTTGTATGTTTGATAACTGGAGGGTGAATGATCAGCATACCAATTTGCAGCCCTCTAGCCTCAGTAGGTTTTAAGATCTGAGCGGACAGAAAAGGTGCGGACAGAAAAAAGTGAGGACAGAAAAAGTGCGGACAGAAAAAAGTGCGGACAGAAAAAGTGTGGACAGAATAAAGTGCGGACGGGCAGACAAAGCCGGCACAATAGTTTTCTTTTACAGAAAGCTAAAAGCAACCTTACTGATAAATCTATGAAAGCGTGCACCACAGCCTTGCACATCAAATTCACTCTCAAACTCATACTGAGAATGATGTTACACGCCAAATTCAGTCCATGCTTGAGCGGACTGTGGCATCGGTGCAAAGTGAACCCAATTATTCCACCAGACGAGACGCGCACCCACACACACACACACACACACACACACACACACACACACACACACACACACACACACACATAAATTTCCAAAGAGACCTCGGCAGACATGACGCGTAATGCTTACAGAGGGTGAATGTTCATTTCGGTGGGGAACATCATAATAGCCTCCGCTAACAATTTCCATTGCGCTGCGACGAGTACTTTCGCCTAATGGCAAACCAAACACTCACTCCCTTCGGGGGTAATGATATCTGTCTGTAGCTTTTGAGATGACTCTGACGCTGAATGTTGAGAGAACAAGGGTCCCAGGTTTAAAATGTGTGTGTTTATTCGTTGTTAGGTATTGTGATGTTTGTGAGAGATCACATTCTTTCTTTTCATAACCAATAATTTATTTGCTCTCTCAATTCTTAGATACAACAGAATGTAAAATTTATTATACTTTCTCCAGGCATAAATTTCTCCTGGTATTACCTGGTTAAGAAAAGCCTCGACAAAAAGATTGTAAAGTGACTAAAATCTGTAGAATTCCTCTTGATGCCTCACCTTTGCAAAGAGGGGTCTTTTTTGATATTAAAAATCAGAGAATTTTTTTTTAAACGAGGAGCTGTTTACGGACACACACAGTCTTTTCTTATTCCAAATTGTGTTTTCAGTATTTCGACATTTCACAACCTCGATCAAGTCCTTATTTATTTCTCATAAATGTTTTGACGCGACTGATTTGGCATGGAATCATGATGGTGCATATTTCAAAACCCTGGAAAATCACCGATAACACACACACACACACACACAAATAGGTTTATATACATAATTATGTCATAGGATAAAAATGTTGACTATTTTCTTCCAAAAACTTTATTTTATTAAACTGACTTGGATATAGATACAATCTCTCCTTTACGGTAAATTTACAGGCTCCTAGTTTTTCAAAATGAATATCTATAGAACCAACTATGTATAAAGTACAACTACATTTAATTTAGGCTTTTTAAAAAGTTTAAATTGATCTATGACTTTTTAAAGCTCAAATTGTTCCTTGACTTCAGTTTGAATTGTTCCATGACTGAAGCTTAAATTTTTCTGTGACTAAAACTTATATTGTTCTGTGACTGAAGCTTAAATTGTTCTGTGACTAAAACTTAAATTGTTCATTGAATAAAACTTAAATTGTTCTGTGACTAAAACTTAAATTGTTCTATGAATAAATCTTAAATTATTCTTTTACTTGAGCATAAATTGTTCCATGACTAAAACGTAAATTGAAATTATTCTTTTACTGACTTAAATTGTTCCATGACTAAAACGTAAATTGTTCTATGACATAAGTTTAAATTGTGTCATAGCTGAAGCTGAAATTTTTATGATAAAATCTTAAGTTGTTCTATTACTAAAGCTCAAGTCGTTCCATGACTAAAGCTTAAATCGTTCATTGAATAAAGCTTAAATTATTCCATAAATAAAGCTTAAACTATTCCATGGTTAAAGCTTTAATTGTTCTATAACTAACATTTAAATTGTTCCATGACTAAAGCTTAAATTGTTCCATGACCACAGCTTGAATTGTTCCATGAATAAAATGCCCCGCCAGAATGAGGTAACGTCCCAAATAATTCCCTGAGAAAATGAGGTAAAAGGGCAGTAAAAATCAATTATCGAGGAGGGGAGGAGAGGGAGGGAAAGGAAAGAGGAGGAGGAGGAGGAGGAGGAGGAGGAGGAGGAGGAGGAGGAGGAAGAAGAACAAGAAGTCAAATAAATTAGATGCGATCTCTCCGTCTCAGAGCCTCCCCCGACGCCATTCCATTAACTTGAGTAGGAAAAAATTCATTTAGGCACAGTGTCACCTATTTGGCTACGTTGTGCTTCCATCTGTTGGCTGTCTTGTAAAGGCAGACGGTGGTAAAGTAGTGAATATTATTCAGTGGATGAATTTAAATATGTGTAATCAATATTTCTTGGAATTTCGTTGGCTTATTTTGTGAGACAGTTAAAAATGATAAAGGAAATAAAATGTACGTACTAAGGGGACATTGTTTTGCAAAATTCTTTTTAAGAGAATGTCGAAATTATACCATCATTTGTATAGGTAAAACTCTCTCTCTCTCTCTCTCTCTCTCTCTCTCTCTCTCTCTCTCTCTCTCTCTCTCTCTCTCTCTCTCTCTACGGTCAGTGCTTTATTGCGAAGTCTTAATTACGTTGTCAATTTCATGAATAAACTCTCTCTCTCTCTCTCTCTCTCTCTCTCTCTCTCTCTCTCTCTCTCTCTCTCTCTCTCTCTCTCTCTCTCTCTCTCATCTGTTAATGCATTAAATAGATTTAAACTGAAAAGAAAAAACCCTGATATTCATTTGAAGTCAACAGATCCTCTCTCTCTCTCTCTCTCTCTCTCTCTCTCTCTCTCTCTCTCTCTCTCTCTCTCTCTCTCTCTCTCTCCGGTTAATGTATTAAATAGATTTCAACTAAAAATTGAAAAAAAACTTGATATTCATTGGAAGTCAATCGACTGTCGAAGCTAATGACTTCACCTAAAGAAAAAAGCCACGCTTCCATTATATAATACTCGTCATAAAAAGCCACACAGAACAACCTTCACTCTGCCAGTGCCTCAGAGATTAAAACAATAAAAGAAGGAGCGGGACAATGCGTCCCGCCACCGTCGAAAAAAAACGCGGAGAGGAAAGAAAGTACTCTTCTTTGTTCTTCTTAGGAACAGACGTACCCAGCCAAGAGAGAGAGAGAGAGAGAGAGAGAGAGAGAGAGAGAGAGAGAGAGAGAGAGAGAGAGAGAGAGTGAGAGGATCTATTGACTTCAAATGAATATCAGGGTTTTTCTTTTCAGTTTAAATCTATTTAATGCATTAACAGATGAGAGAGAGAGAGAGAGAGAGAGAGAGAGAGAGAGAGAGAGAGAGAGAGAGAGAGAAGTGAAAAAAAGCCACTCGGAAAATGACTGACTAAATGATGCAACGCTTTCATCATTTTTCCTGTGGAATTATGAAAGAAGGAGAAAGAAAAGTAATTATATTGCACTCCTTTTACACCAGCATATATATATATATATATATATATATATATATATATATATATATATATATATATATATATATATATATATATATATATATATATATATATATATATATATATATGTAAAACAGGTTAATGTATGTATATAGGCAGTCATTCTTTCTCATGACAGACTGACCATTTTTATATAGGAAGAAACCAATTTATTTCCCGTCTAGATACTCCCACTTCTATATTCTCTTTATTAAGGTTAAATCGACAACATTCTGTGTCAGTAATAAATAGAGAACCCTTCCGCACTTTCAGTGAATATATCTCCATATTCCACAGGCTGCATTTCGAGTCTATCTCAGAAGACTTTTCAGGGCTGAACAAAATACCAAATATCTCAATCAAGATAAACCACTTAATGGATATATAAAATTAATTGAGTTGTTCAAGATCCATTACACCATTTTATCAAGTAAGTCTTCGTGTTTCCCACTTTAAAAAGAAATTTGTTTCTTCCATAAAATCTAATTCACTATTTTCTCAATGTTTCTCCCGGGAAATTAATTAGAGCAAGTGAAAATAAAAAAAAAAGAATAACAAATAGATTTGGTACTCTTAAGCAATGGAAGTTTTACCTGAAATGAGTAATGGTATACTTATCTGAGTACGTATGCAAATGGCCATTTGACTAATATTAGGATTGAGATAAAGATTTGCTTTCAAGAAATTGCGAAAGCTTTGTGGATCAGCATATGAATGATATCAATATATCAAATTGGGTTTGTTAACGAGTGATTGATAAGGTTTGTAAATGATGATAAGATTATTCGCAAACTGGATAGCAGTATCTGCAGTGGTCTTTTATTTTCTTACCACTGTTATTATTATTATTATTATTATTATTATTATTATTATTATTATTATTATTATTATTATTATTATTATTATTATTATTATTCAGAAGGTGAACTCTATTCATATGAAACAAGCCCACCAAAGGGGCCATTGACTTGAAATTGAAACTAACAAAGAATATTATTATTATTATTATTATTATTATTATTATTATTATTATTATTATTATTATTATTATTATTCAGAAGGTGAACCCTATTCATATGGAAAAAAGCCCACCAAAGGGGCCATTGACTTGAAATTGAAACTTACAGAGAATATTATTATTATTATTATTATTATTATTATTATTATTATTATTATTATTATTATTCAGAAGGTGAACCCTATTCATATGGAACAAGCCCCAAGGGGCCATTGACTTGAATTTCAAACTTAAAAAATATTTCATTTATTATTATTATTATTATTATTATTATTATTATTATTATTATTATTATTATTATTATTATTATTATGATATTTAGAAGGTGAACCCTATTCATATGGAACAAGCCCACCACAGGGGCCACTGACTTGAAATTCAAGCTTCCAAAGAATCTGGTGTTCAATAGAAAGAAGTAACAGAAGGTAATGGGAAATACAGAAAGAATGATTAAGAATTATTATTATTATTATTATTATTATTATTATTATTATTATTATTATTATTATTATTATTATTATTATATTCGAAGTTCCACTCTTTTAAAGATGCTTTTGTTCAATTTATGTAAGTATGACTTCGAGGCCTTTATTTTAATAAGATTATTCTAAATAGTTTGATCTCCTTACTTCGACATTTTAAATACTAGAATAATCTCTAAAACAAAGCTTCTTTGCCATGAAGATATGTAGGAAAAATATCTCACTTTTCAGTCTTCTGTAAAAGAAAACTACTATGCCGGCTTTGTTTGTCCGTCCGCACTTTTTCTGTCTGCACTTTTTCTGTCCGCACTTTTTCCGCGCTGACTTATTCTGTCCGCGCTTTTTCTGTCGGCACAAGTGCGGACGGAAAAAGTGCGGACAGAAAAAGTGGGGACGGACAAAGTTGGCACAATAGTTTTCTTTTACAGAAAACTAAAAAGTGTGGCTGACTTTAAGGTCAAAGTCAGCCAGGCTCGTGCGCCTGGCACCGCGATAGGTACCAACAGCACAGACCATCACCGGGCCACGGTTGAAAGTTTCATGGGCCGCGGTTGAGAGTTTCATGGGCCGTTGCTGAGAGTTTCATACAGCATTATACGCTGTACAGAAAACTCGATAGCGCCGAAGAAACATCGGCGCATTTTCACTTGTTCTTGGTTATTAATGACATTTGCCATTGTAATCTACTACAATAGATTTGCACTTTAATTATAACAGCCGAAAGGAACTTTTCAGTTCAGTGATAGTGGCAGTAGCAGTAGGAATAAATACCGTAATTGAAATAAGTTAAGGAATCTCCCGTTAGTCTTAGGCGCTCTACAAAATTCTCTCCGGAGATAAACGCTCCGCTGGAGAGATGCAGCTTCCGAGGGAATGTTCCTCGACGGGAACGTATTATAACACTCCGAGGCAAGCGAGAGAGAGAGAGAGAGAGAGAGAGAGAGAGAGAGAGAGAGAGAAACAGGGCAACAGTCAATTAGTGAAGAGGAGAAAGAAGGAGGAGCTGAATTAAACACTATCACTCCTTAGTAGAGGAACCTCCCCCCTCCCCCTCCATACCATCCTCCATCGTAAGACCCTCTTCTTCAATGTAGCGAGAAATTAAGGAATTCTGGGTGATGCTGTCCCTTAAAAATTATTTCCTTCAAATCATTTGCAGTTTTGTAAGACGTTGAGCCATTAATAAGTTGGTGTTTTATATTGTTTTTTGTGCAGGAGCTTTGAATAATCAGTAGCTAAAAATTCAGTTCTCTAACCAATCAAATGGAAATTGTTCGCGGTCTAGTAAAGTCCTCAGCCACAGATGAGTTTTCACTCAAAGTCAAAAATAATGTTTTCTATTGTTTTTCTATAGGATCTTTGAATAATCAATAGCCAGAATGCAGTTCTCTTACCAATCAAATGGAAATTGTTCGCAGTCTTGTAAAATTTTGAACTGCTGACGACTTTTGGCTGAGTCAAAATGAAAGATTTGTATTGTTACTATATTGAATAAAAATAATGTTTTGAACACTTTTGCCGTCTTATAAATTGCCTATATTTTTCGCTTTATTCTCAGGTCTACAGCTGATATTATTATGGATGGCGGAGGAACATAAGAAGTTATCTGGTGCTTGGGAGTAATGAAAAGGTTAAATACAACATTGAAATAGAAGATCATCACCGAACAGACGACTCAAGAAGGTGGCTTGCGTGAAGGCACTGTTGAACCAACTCTCCTTTATGGAAGGTAAGTGGGAATATTAATTCCAGATTCCAAATGAAAGGGAAAAGTTTGGGGTATTTGAGAAAAAGTGTTTATGTAGTAAGTGTGAAGGAAACACGTAAAACATGCGCCGAAGTTTCTCCGGCGCAATCGAGTTTTCTGTACAGCCTCTGCAGCGTATAATTAAGGCCACCGAAAATAGATCTATCTTTCGGGGATCTCGGTGTAATGATATATGAACCGCGGGCTATGAAACTTTAACCTCCACCAGGTGGTGGCGTGCCCTATATCGTTGTTAGATGCACGGCTATGGTTAACTTTAACCTTAAATAAAATAAAAATTACTGAGGCTAGAGGGCTGCAATTTGGTATGTTTGATGATTGGAGGGTGGATGATCAACATACCAATTTGCAGCCCTCTAGCCTTGGTAGTTTTTAAGATCTCAGGGCGGACAGAACAAAGTGCGTACGGACAGACAAAGCCGGCACAATAGCTTTCTTTTACAGAAAACTAAAAGCATTGAAAATCGGTAATAATGTTAGGGATTTAAACACTGGTATTCATATACATACATTTGGCAACATTTAAGAATAAAGAAAGCAATAAGTATTACCATCTTTAGAAGATTATTTCAAGAGGAAAGACGCAGCAGATATTAATATTATTTGAGCGTAATACCCGATATTTCATATAAAATTACGAACAAAGAGCTTTAGACAGAGACAAAGAATGGCAGAAATTTAGAAAATTATTATTGCTTCATCCCTTCGAAATACTTTGGAGACAAAGAGGAAATATATTGTAATAAAAGAGGGTTGTTTATCGTAGACTTGAGCCACGTGAAAAATCAGTTTATCAAAGTTTTAACCGAGATGACTGTTAATCT
>NC_089781.1:97690487-97720487 GCF_040412425.1 Macrobrachium rosenbergii
GAAAGCTTATTCCCCGATGGGAGTCGATTCTGACCCTCAGTAACCTCCTAGTGGATCCGGCATATGTCCCAGAGTTACGCTCAGGGCAAGCATACTTATATATACACCACGTTAGAGGATATAAAAAAGGGTTTAATCGATCCTTGTGGTTAAAAAAGGAACCAATTGTTAATGGATTTTTGAGAATTAATTTTAAATTGATCCCACCATAATGATTGTGGATAATTTGCACAAACCGTTTTCTAAAAGGGCCATCGTGTAAAAAGGGAAATTTGGGAGTAAAAGTTTAATTTAGGTACTGTTGGAGGTTATGTGACGTCAGTGAAATATTTGTCAAGAAAAATTCGAAGGTGTTTAAAAATTAAAGTTTGCGGAAAGCAGTTATTTATAAAATATTCCGAGAGATAATTAATTTCCTGATGAAAGGATTGCCAGCTCGATGGAATGCAAAACGCCCTGTGGAGGAGAGTGAAAATTGAATTAATTTTAAAATTGTAAAAACAGCAGCTGTAGTAATTGCATCCCAACCAAGTAAACGTCTTCTTCCTAAAAACAGAAGTATTAAAAGAACCATCATGTCTGGTGACAAGAACGTCTAAAAAAGGCAATTGATTGTTCACTTCTGTTTCTACAGTAAATTTAATGTTATTATGCTTAGAATTGGCACATTTCAAAAAAGTGTCAATATCAAAGTAATTTTTAAACTAACATAAAAAAGCAGGTGAAACCTGAGTGGACATTCATCTAACATGAGCTCTTCCAGCGAGCACATGATAATGTTGGCAAAAGTTGGAGCCCAAAGGATATGTTTAGGTATATTGATGACACCTTCGCCCTGTTTACAAGATGAATATTGTTAGACCATGATTGACGCACGAGACAACTGGAACTGTAAATAACTTGCGAGGTATTTGATTTTCAAGATTTATTTTTATTATTCTAAGCTTAGCCAAATTAACATTTTAATAATTCCATTAATTTTTTTAGTAACTGTTTTCCATAAATATTTTCCTATGGGAATTCCATAAAGTTATATAATTATAGAGAAAAAAACCTATGATAAAAAGTTTACCTTAGGTATATTTTAGTATGGAAAGCAGTGTTCTGCAACTTTGAAAGTGTAACTGAATGTGACCAAATACATCTAAAATCACTGTTAACTTTATGATGACATTGTAACATTACACATTATTCAAAACACGCAACGAAGTCCTTTTATTCTGTCAATAGAAACTTACATATCTGAAAACAGATAAAATAGAATTTAAAGCATTATATATATATATATATATATATATATATATATATATATATATACATATATATATATATATATATATATATATATATTAATTGTATATATAAATTTTAGGAGCCCATATAAACGCCAGATGTAAAAAGTAAACGCTGTATTTCAGAGACCAACTGTCTTTCTCATCAGGCAAGTAATGATTCATTGCTTGCCTGAAAGAGTTGGTCTCTGAAAAAGCATTTACTTTGGTCTGATGGAATTCTGTTTTAACAGAAAATATTTCCTGTCATATATATATATAGCATTTACTTTATATATTTATGGCGTTTTTATATATATAATAATATATATATATATATTCGATGGAATTCTGTTTTAACAGAAAAATATTTCACAGTATATATATATATATATATATATATATATATATATATATATATATATATATATATATATATATATATATATATATATATATATATATGTGTATATATGTGTGTGTGTGTGTATGTGTATATATATATATATATATATATATATATATTATAATTCCAGAGTACGAAAATAAAACATCTTTTATTCACGCTGTGGAACAACCATATTAAAATCAACACCTCTCTCGTATCAGCGCCGGAAATTAGGGTAATAAATCTCCCAAAACTTTATGAACGTTTTGCATAGAATAGCAAATTAGATATATAACCAACTTAAAAAAAATATTATGAAGCATGGAAATGAAAACCGAGAAATGAGTCTTTTTGGAATAGTTTGTTAATGGGTTGACGCGCTTTCAGTGGGGCCGTAATCAGAATCTTTTAAATCCAGTCATGCGTTTAAGTGAATAGAATAGGATTTATTTCATAAGTAATAGTAATTCTCTAATAACAATAACATGATCTAAACACACCTACAAACACACACACACATATATATATATATATTATATATATACTGTATATATATTATATATACACACACAACATACTATTTATATATATACATATATACATATATTATATATATATATATATATATATATATATATATATATATATATATATATATATATATATATATATATATATATATATAGCGTAACATGAAATGATTAATCACGAATCATATATAACATATTATGTACTCCAAATATTTAATAGAGTAAATTATCTTCTATGAAGAAATTCTTCTGGAAGAATATTTCTCACCGGGGAAACATTCTTCTTTGAAGGCAACATTCTTCCTTCAAAGAATGTAAGGTCCACAAGATAATATCTCATTCTTTCACAAACATGCTTTAACGAAGATAAAGAAATATCTATCAAAAGATAGTGTTTTTATTATGATAATATTTCCCAATAAAACTTCTGTTTCCCGAGAAAATGTTCCGTTGTTCCAGCGATGAATTTCCGTCAACAAAAGCATAACTAAGCAGCATGAATAGGAATATTCGGAGCAAAACAATATTTCTGTATTAAGCCCACCCTCTCTCTCTCTCTCTCTCTCTCTCTCTCTCTCTCTCTCTCTCTCTCTCTCTCTCTCTCTCTCTCTCTCTCTCTCTCCCTCGACCCAAATCTCGAGAAAAGTGGGCAACCAACCAACCAACCACAAAACAAGCCCTCGGGTTCTCCAAATATACTTTAGTACGTTTAGAAAAGAAACCTGGAAATGTATAGCTCGCCGTACCTGCGGGAGCTAGAGGCGTATCCCAGTCTGCGTCTTGGAGAGATTTCCAGCCTTGTGGAGGACGGATGCAAGGCGGAGATTCCAGGGCTCTTTCGGCCCGACGGTGGGCCGTCTTTGGGGGGGCCTCCGAATTTTCATCTTCTTAGATTTCATCGGTTGTTTCATGTCTCCCAAGGTATTTTCCCCGGGGATTATGTCAGGTTTTAATCAGCTGTCTTCCGTCCCAATAGCGCTTTGATGTATAGTTTCCTTCCTCTCTCTCTCTCTCTCTCTCTCTCTCTCTCTCTCTCTCTCTCTCTCTCTAATACTTTTCTTTAGACTTTTAATCTCTCTATCTCCCTCTTTCTAATATTTTTCTCTTAGACTTTTCTCTCTCTCTCTCTCTCTCTCTCTCTCTCTCTCTCTCTCTCTCTCTCTCTCTCTCTCTCTCTCTCTCTAATACTTTCTCTCTTAGACTTTTAACTTTTCTCTCTTTCTCCTCTTTCTCTAATCTTTTTCTTTAGACTTTTCACTTTTCTCATTTCTCTCTCTCTCTCTCTCTCTCTCTCTCTCTCTCTCTCTCTCTCTCTCTCTCTCTCTTACTACATTTCCTCAACAGGTAGTTGGCATTGCTGTGGGATACCAAGTTTGTATAGTTCGTAATGAAAAAGGAAATTCTATGCAGGTATTTTTCGAAAGGGCAAGACATATTTTATAGAAATGCTTTTCAGAAAGCCAGGGTTCAGAATAAGCAACTTTTTGTGACATGGATGGACGAGGGGTCATTAATATATCATACAAATTGTGAAAAATATCATAGATTATCTGCTTAATCAAATAATGAATACCCAAAGTTAATAACATCTAGTACATTCATTGTCTCATTTTGATGTGAATATCAGCACTCGTCAAGGGTTGAGATGGGGAATCAGCTAAATAAACATTAATTCTAGGCGTATGAAAGACATATCTAATTAGCTGATTGACCATATTCAAGGTGGAATCGCAAAGATTATGGTCACTGATCTCGTATATCACCTCCTGCAAACATTCGCTTCAAAGATTTTCTAGTAAAGACTTCCAGACGGACTCACCAGTTTCTGTAGCTTCTCTGCACCATCATCAGCTAATAATCTTTGTTGAACCTTTGATCTTCTTCATTCGCCTGTCAAACTGCACCCAGGGGGAGTGACATTTCACTGATTGCATCATCAACCTTTCCTTGACAAAAATGAAATAATCATTGAGGCTAAACACAATATTGGACCTATCTTTAACTTGATGATTATGTTAGGATACGAGATTGAGAAAATTTTTAAAGAGTAAATTCTAATGATTAATAATAAACATATATATATATATATATATATATATATATATATATATATATATATATTATTAGTGATAATTATTAATGATAGGTATAAAAGGAACGTGAACATCAACACAAAGATAGGTCAGGAATACTTATGTTTTCTGAATTTACTAGGTGGCGGGTAAAGCGCGGATATTGAAATCATAAATGATAATAATTCATATTTCAACCCGACCACAAACTTCAAAGACTCAGTGATGGTTCTGAATGGAGTTGATGGCAATTATTGTTACTGATACATTTATGCAGATATCAATCATATTGTATTCAGAATGTATAAATACTTATTTTAAAGATGTAAAATGAAATGATTCTTTAGTACATGGTAAACTCTCTCTCTCTCTCTCTCTCTCTCTCTCTCTCTCTCTCTCTCTCTCTCTCTCTCTCTCTCTCTCTCTCTCTCTCATACACACGCACACACACATACTGGTCTAATCTCTAGCTAATAATATATATAAATTTAATTCATTTTTGCTTGCTTTATTTATGCATCAATATCGTCTAAAGGTTTTTTCTATACGTCCCTTCATAAATATAAAGATTGTTTTGCCTCTCTCTCTCTCTCTCTCTCTCTCTCTCTCTCTCTCTTCTCTCTCTCTCTCTCTCTCTCTCTCTCTCTCTCTCTCTCTCTCTCTCTCTCTCTCTCTCAGTGGAAAAGTGGGAATCACATTTAAATAAACATAAATATGGGGTGATACATTTATTCATAATTACCAATGTTTTCAATGAGAAATATATTTAGGTAACGAAAATATATTTACTGATATAAATGGTAACGAAAGGTCACGTCTCCCTGCATCAAAAGACAAAAAAAAAAAAATAATAATAATAATAATAATAATAATAATAATAACAAAATTTAAGCCCTACGGCAAGGAGGTAAAATGTAGCTATAAATGAATATGGGAGATGAATTTTCCTAACGAGGAAATTTAATTAGTCGCGCGGGCGGTGTCTTCAGGAAAATATAAGACAAAAAAAGGAGAGAGAGAGAGAGAGAGAGAGAGAGAGAGAGAGAGAGAGAGAGAGAGAGAGAGAGAGAGAGAGAGATAACATTTTACAAAAATTTCTGTTTAATTAAAGACTGGGGAGAGAGAGAGTGACAGAGACAGAGAGAATTAACATTGTACCATATTATTTTTGTTGAATTAAAGATCGCATCGAGAGAGAGAGAGAGAGAGAGAGAGAGAGAGAGAGAGAGAGAGAGAGAGAGAGAGAGAGAGAGAGAGAGAATTAACATTGTACCATATTTCTGTTTAATTAACGATTGCAGAGAGAGAGAGAGAGAGAGAGAGAGTTGACATTTTACCAAAAGTTTCTGTTTAATTGAAGACTGGGGAGAGAGAGAGAGAGAGAGAGAGAGAGAGAGAGAGAGAGAGAGAGAGAGAGAGAGAGAGAGAGAGAGAGAGATTAACATTGTGCCAAAAATAATCTGTTTTGAAGACTGCATCGTGAGGGAGAGAGAGGGAGAGATTAAGATTGCAGAGAAAAAAATGTAATTTCACAATTCAGTTTGTCTTTATCATTATTTTCCATAACAGTGTCTTTATACTAATTCTGACGTACAGAAATGATTTCCTTGATGTCTAAAATGCGTTTGAAATGAAATGTTCATTCATTTCGAAAACCAGCGCCATTACTACACTTCCCTTGATGAGATTATCTGTTGAGTAGTTCATTTGAATTGTGAATATGTTACATTTGCATATTCTTTAAAGAGAGTAAACAAATAAACTTTATAGAAATAACGAAGGCTTAATGACGTCTCAAGTAATATGATAAATATTAAGTTATGTGAACTCTCATCAGGGAGGTATTATTTGAAGTATATAAACAAGTAATTATTATATGCTTATCAGTAGCATAACACTTTTACTTAAACCTTGAGGCCATCTTTGTGTCATAGCTTTTGGAGTATAGGGTAATTTAAAGGTTGTTCACTTATGTTTTGACAAATTTTTAAACATTTTTTTATATTACTTTACTGTCTGTTTCTAAAGCATATGATTCATTGTTAGGATGTAAAAAAAATTGTTCATGTATTTATGTTTAAGATTGAGCTTGTATATATATATATATATATATATATATATATATATATATATATATATTATATAATATATATATGTATATATATATTATAATATACATATACATATATATATGTATATATATTATAATATATATATGTATATATTTATGTATATATACATATATACATATACGTAAATATATGCATACACATATTCACACATACACACATGTATATATATTTGCGAAAAGAACGAGATATACAAGGGAGAATACAAAGAAGAAAATCAACTTTTAAAGATGTGAAGTTTCGCAGCCAAACTGAAAAATACAAGTTTGAGGAAGGTGAGACAGAAGTGAGGGAGAGAGGGAGGGATTTTGGGGGGTGGGGTGTAGGGGGGGGGTTGGAAGCGATGGAGTAGGGGTAAGTGGGAAGAGAGAGAGAGAGAGAGAGAGAGAGAGAGAGCGCTGTAGAGGGAGTGGCCTTTGAAGGGGATGGAGCACATGGAGGACAGAGAGAGAGAGAGAGAGAGAGAGAGAGAGAGAGAGTTGACGAGGAGCGAAAGGCACCGACAGACAAACGATAAAAGGGAATAAGCACAGACATAAATAAAAAGCTAAAATAGAAAGTTACCGTAACAAAATTTCAGGAAACCACAAATCAAACTTGAAATAAAGAAAACCAATTATATCCATCGTCAGAAGGCAATTAAAATCATTTTATCCAATAAAGAAATAAAAGGGTAAAGAGAGAATAAAAAGAGAATAAAAAGGTAACATAAGCAGGAATAAAGATAAAATAACTTTCAGAAACACGAAACAGACACATGAGAATTAGAACGATTTTAATCAATAAGGGAATAAGAAGGTGAAGAGAATAAAAGGTAACATAAGCAGGAATAAGAATGAAATGACTTTGAGAAACGCAAACTAGAGCGAACTCCAGGTGAGAACAGCTATCTAGTGCCGGCGGAAGCTCACCTGTGCAGGTGAAGGCCAGGATTCGAAAGGTGAGGTTGCCGGAATGAAAATTGCAACGAGAGAGAGAGAGAGAGAGAGAGAGAGAGAGAGAGAGAGAGAGAGAGAGAGAGAGAGAGAGAGAGAGAGAGAGGGACAGGAGTGGGGTGACGGATAGAAATTCTGAAGGCCATTGTATAAATTCATTTATATACATTGACAATCCATTGTGAATCGCGGAATATATTTGACAAGGCAAATATTATGCGGCGTTGAGAACTCGGTGTGTATCTAAACGTTAAAAAGCGAGTCATAAAGATTTCGAAGCTAAAGAATATAGTTCGAGTTCTTTTATTTATAAAAGAATATGTGTATGTGATATATATATATATATATGTGTGTGTGTGTGTGTGTGTGTGTGTGTGTATACTGTATATATGTATATATATATGTATATATATATATATATGTGTGTGTGTGTGTGTGTGTGTGTGTATGTATATGTGTATGTTTATTAATTTTACATTTTACATATGACAGTTTTATACATATAAATCTATAATATATCCTAAAAAATATATAATGAAGTATCCTACGAAACAGGAAAAAGTTCAAACATAAAAATTATAAGCTTAAGTCATTTGCTGTAGACTGGAATGAGTTTGGAATTAAAAGAGAGAATTGTAAGACATTGCTATAAGGTTAAGTTTATATCAGTTTAACCAGACCACTGAGCTGATTAATAGCTCTCCTAGGGCTGGCCCGAAGGATTAGACTTATTTTACGTGGCTAAGAACCAATTGGTTACCTAGCAACGGGACCTACAGCTTATTGTGGAATCCGAATCACATTATACCGAGAAGTGAATTTCTATCACCAGAAATAAATTCCTCTAATTCTTCATTAGCCGGCCGGAGACTCGAACTCGGGCCTAGCTAGTGCTAGGCAACAACTCTACCGACTCGCCCAACGGGAACTATGGCAACAATCTGCTACTACAAAGTAGCCTCGTCGAGCTGACCATTAACAAAACCTATTTAAAATCACTATTCAAAGTGGGAATTACTGAAGTATTTCTTAAGTCGGGTGCACTCGTCTCAAAATGAACGCCGAATTCCGAATGTAGAAATAGGAAGTCAGTTTCTTGGCGAAATATTTTCTAACTTTAGCTTATTTCCTGTAAATGTAAGTATTCACCTTGCACAACAGTTGATAGAAAAATGAACCTCTGGAATCACGTAAATTTAGCAGGTAACAACTGAATCCGCGTTCAGAATTAGGTTGTACATTTTTTGCCAAAAATATTGTTGAATTTTAGCTTTAGTCCCATAATAATTGTAACCATTCAGCTTGTTCAACCTTGCCTCAAAAAAATTAACCCTGTAAATTCGTTAATTTTAGGAGGTAAAAGCTGAATCCGTGTTCAGAATTAAGCTGTACATTTTTGCCAAAAATTTTTTTTGAATTTCAGTTGTATTCCTATAATTGTAACCATTCAGCTTGTTCAAACCTGCTTCCAAAAATTTAACCTCTGTAAAGTCGTTAATTTTAGGAGGTAACAAATTGAATCCGTTTTCAGAATTAAGTTGTACATTTTTTGCCAAAAATATTGTTGAATTTTAGTTTTATTCCCATAACTGTAACCATTCAGCTTGTTCAAGTCTGCCTCCAAAGAATGAATCCCTGTAAATACGCAAATTTTAGGAGGTAACAAACTGAACCCGTGTTTAGAATTAAACGTTTGATTTTTTGCCAAAAATATTGTTGAATTTCAGTTTTATTCCCATAATGTTCACCCCGCAGCTTGTTCAACCCTGCCTACAAAAAAACGAACCCCTGTAACTTTTAGGAGGCGACTCCTGAAGAAACAGCTAAATTGTAGCTATTTAAAGGACGAACATCATTAATAACGACGCCTGCAACACGCAGAAGAAAACATCTCCAATATATTGACGAGCCTTGAGGGCGAAAAAAGATGTCATCCCTTCAGAAAGAAACTAAGAGGGAAGATTGATGGTTCCGAGGAGGGCATTTGGGGAACCTGCATCGTGCGAACTGGACAGAAAGAAGAAATCTGTTGTGTTTTGAGCTCATAGAGTATAATGACTCTCTGGGTTTTCTGCCTCGAAATATTAAAGAGTTTTGTGGTCTTTTTTTTTTCGTGTGTATTATTTTTTTGGGGGTGAATTTAAATTGAGGTTTTAACTCATTTTCTCAATCGTGCTTTAATCTTTACTGGCAAAGTAAGAATGCTTGCTTATTATAGTTCATGCGCTTTCAAGTTCTTTGACAGCATAGTTTGAAGAATTTAGGCACTTTTATGCAGATAGGTATATATATATATCTATGGTGCATCACTATATTGTATATGGAAAAAATGAGTAAAAAGCCACAATGCGACCAAAAATGTAAAAGTGAACAACTATTTTAACATGTTTTGTATTTTGGAAAAATACAATCTTTCTTTTTACACTATTATGGCTTTTTACTCATATGCACACACACACACACACACACACACACACACATATATATATATATATATATATATATATATATATATATATTATATATATATATATATATATATATATATATATATAAATATTTGTATTGTAGATTATGAATATATAAGAGAGTAAATTAATTGCTACTGAGTATAAGGAAATAATTACGTATATGCTTCTCTCTCTCTCTCTCTCTCTCTCTCTCTCTCTCTCTCTCTCTCTCTCTCTCTCTCTCTCTCTCTCTCTCAGTGATGGTACCAAATTAACATTCCTTCTATGGAGGAAGGATGATACGTCACCCCTTGGGATCTCTCAAGTCACCATAGGCAACAGCATCCTGAAGAACTATATATATATATATATATATATATATATATATATATATATATATATATATATACATCCAGATATGGGAATACCAAATATCGAGTCGTAGGAATATAGGAATAGGAGTGGTAAGATGGCAGAGTAGAGGGGCCATCTTTTGCAAATAGTCCCAGGAAGTAGAAGGATATGTCACGAATATTTCATCCTTGATCGACAGTTGATGGCCGCTGAATATTTTGCTCCATCAGTAGAAAGGGCAGAGGCCTTATTTAGGCCTACATCAGAGGTTCCTTGCAAGGCCCATAGATATGGAACCTCGAGGTGTGCTTCAGTAACCGTAAACATATAATGGAAGAGCTGGCATAGTTGGAGTAGCAGGCAAAGCTCGTAGAATTAAATAAGCATTGTTGAACGCAGATAATAACTGCATTTAGTTGAAGGCAAATATATATTCAAATGGTGTCATAGAAGGTATGTGTAAAATCTGTGCGTGCAAGTGTTATTTTTAATCAGTCGTGCTGGTAAGTCATTGCGTTTTCATAATACCTGTAAATGTAATGGCCTAGAAAGATGTGCTTCGACTTTTGATGTTTTTGGTTCTTGACACTCTATAGATAAGAAGGTGAAGATCTAAAGAAATTAGTACTTAAAAAAAATCCATTACCGTTTCTCCAAAAGTCGGATTTTTTCAGTGTTTATTATATCAAGAGTTTTCTTCAGGGAACTGGAATTGTCTCATACTGTTCTCATTGGAATCTATAGCAAATTTCAGAAAATAATGCTTTGTATATATATATATATATATATATATATATATATATATATATATATATATATATATATATATATATATATATATATATATGCACCCATAACCTGTATATATGAAGGCAATAATAATACGAAAACTTTGCTAGTAAATAAGTGATTTCTTTTGCAGATCTCACGGCATAGCTATTGAACGATATTACGCACCAAAAAGGTTTTTCAATTAGGAGTGAATAAAACTAGAAATAGCCGAGGAAGAAAGTATAATGATAAGAATAAAATAGAAGAACTACAAATACTCGAGAAAATAACAGTAAAAAAAGCTAAGATAATGAGATAGCGCAGGAAACTGGATAATCCACATCCCCTTAGCATAGAGAGAGAGAGAGAGAGAGAGAGAGAGAGAGAGCTGCTAAAGTGATTGGAAGGAATCCGCAGAGAAGTTAAAGGGATTGGGGAAGGGCCAAAGGAGAATCCGAATCTCCCAAACAAGTGGATTAGGAGATGGGATTGTGAAGGATATAGGGATCGGCATTTTACACGAGAAGGGCATTTAGGATATAGTCTCCAGATCCCCAACCCCCACCCCTTCAACACCCTAAGGAAACCCCCTACCCAAAACACCCTCCCTTTTCCCATTCCTCACACCTCACGGGGTTAAAAGAAAACTTGGGGGTAAAAGAAAAATGGCGTTAAAAGAAAACATGGGGTTAATATAAGCCTGGGAGAAAATGGGATTAAAAGAAAACATAGTGTTAAAATAAATCCTAGGGTTAAAAGAAAACATAGGGTTAAAAGAAATAATGGGGTTTAAAGAAAACATGGAGTCAATAGAGAACATGGTGTTGATAGAAAACATGGAATTAATAGAAAACATGGAATTAACAGAAAACATGGGGTTGAAAGAAAACAAAATTAATTAAAAGAAAATATGTGGTTAAAAGAAAACATGAGGTTAGAAGGAGCGCGGTGTTAATAGAAAACATGGGGTTAAAAAAACGGGGTTAAAAGAGAACACGAGGCTAAAATATTCACGGATTTAAAAGAAAACTTGGGATTTAAAGAAAACATTGGATTAAAAGAAAACATGGATTTAAAAGAAAACATGGGAGTTAAAGAAAATCTGGGGGTTAAAAAAAACATAGGGGTTAAAAGAAAACATAAGGTCAAAAGAAATCGTTAGATTGAAATAAAACATGGAGTTAAAAGACATCTACATAAAAGAAAACATGAGGTCAAAAGAAAACATGAGGTGAAAAGAAAACATGGTGTGAAAAGAAAACATAGGGTTAAAAAGAAAACATGGAGTTAATAGAAAACATAGGGGTAAGAGGAAACATGGGATTAAGAGAAAGCATGCGGTTAAAAGAAAACATTGGGTTAAAAGAAAACATAAGGTTAAAAAGAAAACATGGAGTTAATAGAAAACAGGGGTAAGAGGAAACATGGGATTAAGAGAAAACATGCGGTTAAAAGTATATATGGGGGTTAAAAGAAACCAGTGGGTTAAAACATGGAGTTAATAGAAAACATGCTGATAAAAGAAAAACGTTGTTTAAAAGGAACCTAGGTCAACAGAATTTGTCTTCCCCAAAAAAACCCCACCAGGAAGCACATTCCAACTCCCCCCTCCCCCTTCCCCTCCCCACACCTCACGGGGTTGCAAGAAACCCCCGGGGTCACTCGGCGGAGGTCGAATATGTAATTCAACCAGGAAAGGGGTCGAGCTGTTCAGCCCCTAACTCGATCATAACAACTGCAACAGGAGGCCTTGTTCAGTGTTGTCTGGGAAGGGGAACGTACGTCCGAAGTCTGTAAACAAAAAACAAAAACAAAAAAAAACACACATACGAAACACATACACACCGCACATTCACGTTAAGAATTTAGGAACAAATCACCCATGAATTACTGGAATAGACTGCTAGCTGAATACTATATTGATAATATTAGCATTTAAACCTACTAGAAACTTCACAAGTCAGATAGCTTAAGTAACACGAACATAAGTCTGTCTGTCTTTCTTGCTATATGTCTGGCTGTGTCTCTGTCTGAATGTATGTCTACCTGTGGACCAGTTTAGAAAATAAATTTTTATGGCATGCCATAACTTTACCTACTCAGAAAACAGTAAACTTACTTCAATATCAGGTGTAGTTCGCATAATATTAAATAAAAAAGAACTTAGATATAAATAAAGAAATCTATAAGAGATTTTACGTATGTTAAATACTATTCACATAAGACAATAACAGGAGAGGAAAAATCATTTAGATATAAATAAAGAATATATGATATAAGTGATTCTGTGTTTCTTAAGTGCTGTTCAATACTTACTGTATAGTATCAAGGTTAATGTATCTAGTGGACATAAAAGCGAGGTTATTTTTATATTTCAGGGGTTCATTTTGACGCCATATTTCAATTTGGGGAAATTTGTGGTTGGTCTAAAAAAATATAAAGAAATCTGTCCACTCTGTTCCAGCTACGAGTAATATGAAATATGACGTCTGCTAAAAAAAAAAGATATATAAATAAAAGCTTTGGTAAAAAAAGGATAAATAAATAAAAGCTTTGGTCTTTTAGGTCTAAAAGAAAATTTCGTTTTTTGGTCCTGGCAAACCAAAAGTAAAAACGAATTTGGAAGCAAAAATCGAGCGGCCCAGCTGCAGAATTCAAGGAAAATTCAGAGGGAAGGTCACCGGGGAAAGTCACAGGGGGAAAGTCACAGGGGAAAGTCACAAGGGAAAGTCACAGGGAAAGTCACCAAACAAAACAGGACGGGGGAAATCTTGGGGATTTTGTCGAGAAACCGCGTAATGTAATTTGAGAGCACTTAAAGGAACAGTAAGTTGCGTCTCTCCTCCTTTCTCTCACCTGCTGGAATTCCCCCTCCTTTTCCTCCTCCTCCTCCTCCTCCTCCTCACACTCCTCCTCACGCTCCTATTTCCTCCTATTCCTCTCATTCTTTCTCCCTTTCATCTTCTGACTCCCTTCGAATTTCTTCCTGATTCGTCTTTGCTAGATATTTTACCTTATCTAGTAATTTATTCATTATTTTTCTTCCCCCCTATTCCTACTCCCACTTCCTCCTATTCCTCCTATTCCTTCTCCCTTTCATCATCCGTCTGACTCCCTTCAAATTTCCTCCTGATTCATCCTTGCTAAATATTTTACCTTATCTAATAATTAATTAATTCTATTTTTAATTTATTCAATCTTTTAATAGTTCACTTATCATCCTTCCTTGCATGAAATAATGACCTTTTTCTTTACTCTGCATCTAATTACAGGTTGATAAATGGCGTTCTATTATTTGGCAAATCAGCGCGGATTTCGTTATCAGATACGATACGAGACGGTGTCGTAAAAGAACGATAAGAAACTTTAATTAGGGGAATATATAAGGATCAGATTGCTCTAAAGATCATTGCAAGTTTAATAAATTGATAGTATTTAAGAGATAGATTGGTAGATAGATAGGTACATGAAAGGATTGAGAGTGGCATTTTCAGATAGTTTTAATGCAATGTTCTTAGAAACAATAATTCATTGGGCTAGAATGATGTAGGTTGTAGAAAGTGAGTAGTCAGTAGCATAGCAAAATTATTCTTGTATATACAATATATATTGAGCTTTTAGAAAGACTTCACTTTTGACTATGTTCATCTTTGAGTTTTTAGTGTTTTGAAAAGAAAACTTGGTCTGTCCGTCCGCACTTTTTCTGTCCGCCCGCAGATCTCAAAAACTACTGAGACTAGAGGGCTGCAAACTGGTATGTTGATCATCCACCCTCCAATCATCAAACATACCAAATTGAAGCCCTCTAGCCTCAGTAGTTATTTTATTTAAGGTTAAAGTTAGCCATAATCGTGCCTCTGGCAACGATATAGGATATGCCACCACCGGGCCGTGGTTAAATTTTCATGCGCTGCGGCTCATACAGCGTTATACCGAGACCACCGGAAAATAGATCTATTTTCGGTGGCTCGATTATACGCTGTAGCGGCTGTACAGAGAACTCGATTGCGCCGAAGAAACATAGGCGAATTTTTTACTTGTTTTTTCTGGTTTAGTCTTAAGTGTACCTGTGTTTGTACAATCAGCACATGATATCTTTTCGAATTCATGAACTATTCCCTTAATATTTGTGCAAGTGTTTACTTGGGTCCTGACTCCCCCAGTCACATAGAGAGAGAGAGAGAGAGAGAGAGAGAGAGAATGCAAGTAAGTTCAATGGAAATAAAGGATTCAGGTGTTATCCCCCCTAGCTGTGGAGGATAACAACTCTATCTTTCAAAGGATTCTTGGTACGAATCCTTAGGAGAGGTATTGGAGTCCTGTTTGGAAAACACTTTGCCGAAATAAATAATACCTTATCCCATTCTTAGAGGAGAATGTTTAATGTTGATATATGTATATATATATACGATATATATATATATATATATATATATATATATATATATATATATATATATATATATATATATATATATATATATATATATATATATATATATATATATATATATATATCTTGGTGTTCATACGAGAAAAGATCCACGACTACTTAAATATTACAGAGCATGTAATAAACAATTTAAAAGGTACAAAGAGAAACTCACGTGATGGAAAACCTAATCACGTAGAGAGAGAGAGAGAGAGAGAGAGAGAGAGAGAGAGAGAGAGAGAGAGGTTCTTTTTTATCCACTTTGGGTTCACTTACGAAATATTACTTGCGTCTAATGTGACAGCAACGTAATTCACGGGCGTGATCTCGAATTTGATTCTGAAGAATGTGAGGCAACGGGATTGGAAAGCGAGAAACCAAAGGTGTTTCTGTTGTACAATGAAGTACTTTAATTTTAGATGGAGCGTGATAGGATAGGCAAGGGATATATATAATTACATCAGCTTCTAAATCAGTGGTTTTACAGAGGGCTGGTTTTGACAGCAATCTTACTAACTTCTTTATTCTCTATTCTTATGTAGTTTGTAACTGACATAATGTTATAAGTATCCTTTAAAATATATAGCCCTTTGCATTGCTTTACCCCTTTAGAAAATGCAGTCCAAATATATCGTGAAATTTGGCGCTATTCAACCACATTTTCCCTGAGGAAATTCATCACGACGAGTTGCTACGTCGCCTCTGAAAAATGACGCAACGCTCAGCCACCAGACCGAAGTACAATCACAAACTGTCATGAGTGCGAGAGAATTGCCTACCTCACTGCGTACGAAAACAACGTAAAACGAAGACAATAAGCAGTTATTATGGCTCTGAGGGCTACCTAAAATCTCACGCTTCTGATACAGGATATTTATTTTGGGGTGAAACAAGGTTCGGGAGTGAAGGACAGTTTCGTATTTCCAGAGTCAGGGCCCAGATGTTTTCTTTCTCACATTTGAGTTTCCAGCATTCGGCTGCAGTGTCCCCGTGGGGTATTCGTGCACCTTTCAATAGATCTTTGAGAAGGAAAGGAGATGGAGAAAATACACGATAAACAGTGGAAATACGCGAAAAGGATAACAGTAAAAAATGCACCGAAGTTTCTTCGGAGCAGTCGAGTTTTCTGTACTGCGTATAGTCAAGGCCACCGAAAATTTATGTATCTTTCGGTGGTCTCGGTATAATGCTGTATGAACCGCGGCCCATGAAACTTTAACCACGGCCCGGTGGTGGCCTGGCCCACATCGTTGCCAGAAGCACTATTATGGCTAACTTTAACCTTAAATAAAATAACATTACTGAGTCTAGAGGGCTGCAATTTGTTATTTTTGATGATTGGAGGGTGGATGATCAACATACCAATTTGCAGCTCTCTAGCCTCAGTAGTTTTTAAGGTCTGAGGGCGGACAGAAAAAGTGTGGACGGACATTTTTTTTTTTTTACAGAAAACTAAAATGACAACTTTCATCAATATACATCGTTATTCGATTGTAATCCGATACAAAATGAATTAACCTAAACATAAAATGCTTTTCCCAACCTCTTCGTTTTAATATTAAGCAAACTGTTTGGCTGACAATAAAATAACTTTTATTAACATGCTACCTGGATAACTAAAGGTAGGCTAATGACTATAGGTATTTATTCTTAATCTGATACAGAGTGAAATTAACTAAAGATAAAATGCTTTGCCCAGCTTAGCTCATAAGAAAAAGGCAGCTCTTGTCAACACTAAAATTAGGCTAATGATAATGAAGACAAGAGGGTGGTAGAGCCATCAGTGCACCTCATGCGGTGCACTGTAGGCATTACTTAAGGTTCTTTGTAACGTGCCTTCGGCCCCTAGCTGCAACCCATTTCGTTCCTTTTACTGTACCTCCTTTCATATTCTCTCTTCCATCTTATTTTCCATCCTCTCCTAACAGTAGATTCATAGTGCAACTGCGAGGTTTTCCTCCTGTTACACCTTTCAAACTTTTTCACTGTCAATTTCCGTTTTAGCGCTGAATGACCTCATAGGTCCCAGTGCTTGGCCTGTGGCCTAAATTCTACGTTTAATTCAATTCAGTTCAACGATACAGAATCAAATTAACCCCTGATAAAACACCTCGCCCAACCTCTTCGTCTTAATATTAGGCAAACTGTTTAGTTCGTAAAACATACAACAACTTTTATTACCATGACACTCACTACCATGAAGCGTAACCCTTAGAACCTCATCCACGACGCATAAAAAAAAAAAAAAATAACCGCGCAAAAATTCGCGAGGAACAACTCCGCATCGCAGGAGATTCGTAATGTAAACGAAATAGGCTGAAAGAAACGGGGGACAATCCATTTTTCTCCCCAGTCAACGCCCAAATGGTCCTCTCCCACATTTTGTTCCGGGAATTCGGTCGCCAGCTCCCCTGGGATAAGCGACATCCGGCAGCTATCAATAGATCTTAACAAAAAAGGGGAGTTTTATGCTCAGGCTGTTTTTTTTTTTTTTTTTTTTGCTTTTACAATACAGACGATACTCCATTTGGAGGAGGAGGAGGAGGAGAGAGAGAGAGTGGGATATTAGAGAGAGAGAGAGAGAGAGAGAGAGAGAGAGAGAGAGAGAGAGAGAGGGAGAGAGAGCGAGATATTGAGAGATTGAGAGAGAGAGAAAAAAAAATTAAGAGAGAGTGAGAGATAGAAAGAGAGAGAGAGAGAGAGAGAGAGAGAGAGAGAGAGAGAGAGAGAGAGAGAGAGAGAGAGAGAGAGAAAGTGATATAAATTGAGAGAGAGAGAGAGAGAGATACAAATTGAGAGAGAGAGAGAGAGAGAGAGAGAGAGATCCTGGAGAGGATTCGACACAATGGTGGGTTCTGCAACAGTCTTTAGTGGCTCGACGGCAAGAAATTTTTGGGTGAGGACTCATTCACGCTGAGGGCGGCTGAACGGGTATGAATGCTTGATACATGAGACATTCGTAATTTTAAGTGAATTAATAAGAAAAAAGTATAGAAATTTTTAATAAGCTATGTAAAATATGCAAATAACAGTCCATGGCTCTATTAAGATTTTCTATATATATATATATATATATATATATATATATATATATATATATATATATATATATGTGTGTGTGTGTGTGTGTGTGTGTGTGTGTGTGTGTGTATGTGTGTGTATGTAAGGGAAATGTACAATTTCATATATTTCTGAGTAATTTTATGGGGTTTTTATTATTTACAGTGACCCACATGCAAACAGAAATAAAAAAAAACTGGTAAACATAGTTACCATACCAACATGGGATGAAACTGTGTGTGTGTGTAGAGAGAGAGAGAGAGAGAGAGAGAGAGAGAGAGAGAGAGAGAGAGAGAGAGAGAGAGAGAGAGAGAGAGAGAAGAGTAATGATATGATAAATAAAATCTGAACTGGGAAATGGGAGAGTGCACTACATTCTCATACGAAGAGTTTTCAAACAAAGTCTTCGTATGAAAAAATATGTTACACTTTACAATAATTGACGATTATATTCCACCAATTAATCCTGCAAAAATCCCAATAAAACCTGAACAATAAAACTAAAAATAAAAATAACCTATAATCTTTATCTTCTCCCCATACCAGGTAGCAAATTAATGAGCAAGCTTTTCAAAATAAATTGGAAAAAAATCTTTTATTAATTCAACGGATTGAAAATCTCATTAAGAAAATGGCAGGGCTACACTATCTAATGGCCCAGAGATTCTCGTAAAAGAGTAAAAGAGAGAAAGGAAGAAAGAAAAAAAAAATAATAGGGATTTTTTACCTAAATGGTAATCAAGAAAGTTTATTATCTACCTGCAAGCCAATTAAGAAACTTCAAAACACCATTGGATCCAGGTGAGTTGTTAAAAGGCTATTGTAAATTCTTCTTCTTCTTCTTCTCGTTAACGACCGAGGAGTATAGATCTTAAAAACTAGCAACAACATGCGGTCTTGTTTTCACAATATTATCCTGTTTAGTAAATTTGTTAAGGTGTCGTAAAAGTATTTCATAAACCTTTTTATGCTTATTACCCTCATCAGAGACGGCCACTTTATAGATGCTGCTACGGCTCTTAAGAATATTCTCAGTATGATGCAGTTCATAAAGTGGTCATATTCATGATGTACTTTTATCAATGTGATGATTCTCGATGATCATCACAATAAAATTTATGGTTTTTTTGTTTTTATTCTGAGTTTGGTTTAAATTGAAGTTTATCTCAGCTTAGGGAATTTAGAAAGTAATTTTTATATTATTATTATTATTATTATTATTATTATTATTATTATTATTATTATTATTATTATTATTATTATTATTAGTAATAAAGCAACGTATGAAAATCATTCACACATATTTCCGAAAATATTAAAAACAACTAAAAGACTTCTCTTTCTTTTAAAACCATAAAATTAAAGAATTTCCTTAAATTCAAAATACAAAAATATATATTTTATAATACATTACCTGTGAAAATGATATTCAATATGATAATATCTCGACGGAATTAACACTGAGGTGGAAATTATGTTTCGACTTTCGGGTGCTCGAAATATTTCGGTTATGACTGATAGAGTTACTATTCTCTTTGCCTGATTATTGTTTAGCATATTTCTTAATTTCCTAGTGAGAAACATCTTTATGTACTAAATGCTATGGTAGATGAATATATAATGTTGAAGTGTACGTATATATATATACATACATATATATACATATATATACACACTGTATATATATATATATATATATATATATATATATATATATATATATATATATATATATATATATATATATATATATATATATATATATATATATATATATATATATATATATATATATATATATATATATATATAAATGATCAACACATAATTACGTGTGGAACACAAATAAATTTCTGACTCACATCAGGATCGAATCCACGCCTTTCAATTGAAAGACGAGACCGCTGCGAACCAAGCCACACAAGTCTCGTCTTTCAATTGAAAGACCTGGGTTCGATCCTGATGTGAGTCAGAAATTTACATATATGTATATATATAATTTAAGAGTTTTCTAGCATCCTGTTTATTAGAGTATCTACAAATTATCCTGAAACTTGTTTGGAGTCGTCTAACTGATGGCAGTTTGGAATGAGATGGTTAGCCTACCACACAACCATTTTATGGAATATTGTAACACAGAAGATTCAACAATTCTCTGGTGTCTCGTTTATCATAGAATTTTTAAAGTATCTCAGAATGTGGTAAGATAAACCAGGAAGCTTTACCGTCGTCTAACTGATACCAATTTGGGAATCAGAAGGTTATCCTACCAGACAGCCATTTGTTGCCATGGTGGCGCCATTGCATAAACCCGGTGGCCCGCCAACCTAATGGTCTGAAAACTCGAGAGGGTTAGTAAGAAAATAGGTATCAGCCCTCGGGCTGGGGTTTTAAACAGTGGGCCTAGCGACACACTGGCTATGTGTCTTAGGCAACGGGACTTCTCCCCCACTGCCTGTCGGCCTGAAAAACCGGAGTTCAGCACCGGCTCTATGAGCCTTGCGAGGCCCAGGAGGACTTTTACCTGTCTTAAAGTGTAGTGACTGAGTCTTTGTTGTAGAATAACTTAGCTAGACCTAAGTTTTATCAGTTTTCTTCAAGAAATCACAGACATTTCAAAGCCGTCTCCATCAAGGCAACGCTCGGAAAAGCACCACCAGAACAGAAAACCCAGTCGCCTAACATCCCCTGCTAAAAAAAAAAAAAAAAAAAAGAAGAGAATAGCGTTGTCAGCCATTACAAAACTGTTTGCTGCGCTAAAACCGGCCTAATCCGTCCGGGCTGCAGTCAACATTTGTCAACTGAAGCAATAATTCGAGCTCCATTTCATCCTAATGCAAAGTGAATTAAAACTTCTGCTAATCATACAAGGGATTACATCCGCTGCAGGCGTGTGATGGACAAAGGATTTGCATATCAGGTCTTTGTAAACAAACTCTCGGGCGAGTGCAGTGCTGGAAAAGACACGAGTCGTTTGAGTGACTTGTGTTTTGGGTGTAATTTTTCGCGTTTCTTTGGTGGGTGCCGTTGGTGGAATGTATTTGCAAGGAGTTTCGTGGACTTATTTTCAGGTTAATGTGAATGTAATCAGTGGAAGTTATTTAGAAGGAGTTTCGTGGACTTATTTTCAAGAGGTTAATGTGAATATAATCAGCGGAATGTATTTACGAAGAATTTCGTGGACTTATTTTCAAGAGGGTGATATGAAAATCAGCCATAACAATTTGGACAGAATTTTCTTATTAGCGTTTCTTAAATATAACTGGTAGGATTTATATATAAGAAGTTTCGTTGACCTATTGTCGAGGGGCTAACGTGAAAATGATTAGCCACAACAATTCGGAAAGAATTATTATTGTTATCATATACTGCAAGCCATTTTTCTGTGTTTATAACTGTCACTACAAGCAAGTCAGCAATCGTCGAGGAACTACAAGAAAACAATATCATTTATTTTTTATTTTATTTATTTATTTATTTTTCGCAAATGTGTCCTCGTGCAAAACAGTGGGAAAACCGAAACAATATTCCTTAATAGAAAACTTTTGTCTCAGCGAATGAAACACAACAGGATAATGACAGTCTACCTTCTAGAGGATATGAAGTCATTTCCACCTGTACATTTAGAGGTACGTTGATGCAGAGGAAAAAAAATCGTCGATTTTTGTGCCAATTTGTCCTCTCGCAAAACAGTGGGAAATCTCAAACAACATTCTGTAACAGAATATTGATTCTCAACGAAGAAAACAAAACAAGATGGTAACAATTTACCTTCCTGAGGATTCGAAGCAAACGCTATCTGTACATTCAGAGGTATGTTTCTAGATTTGTGTTTTTATATATAATACATTAATTTTTGTACAAGGGGCAACATTCTATTTTAAACTACCTTCCTTCTTGAGGAATGTAAGTAATTTCTTTCTGTACATTTAGAGGTATGTTTCTACAGAGTTGTATTTTTATATTAAATGCAGTCCATTTTGTGCTAGGAAATGAAATAGAATAGATTGCCAAAGGGCGCTGCTGAGTATAGTCCATTGTCCGCGAGTGCAAACAATGTTGCTTTGATAACCGGGTCTTCAAGAGCTTCTGGGTGTTGCCTTTTAAACAGAGCATGGAAGCAGAAATTAAAACAGAGATTACATCAGAAAATAAACAGAAAGTAAAGATAATTTTCACGTCAGTTCGAAAAATATAAAACTGAAAATATTGTAGTGGAAAAATATATATATACAAAAAACGTTACTTCAGAAGTATGTTTTCACAGCCTAACCTCGTATTATTTCTTCAAACTCTTCAGTAAGGGGGAAAATATAATTATTTTCAACGTGGGAACCGTTACGAGAGAGAGAGAGATAATAACAGAGGGTACGAGAAAACGAACGAGAGAGAGAGAGAGAGAGAGAGAGAGAGAGAGAGAGAGAGAGAGAGAGAAAATAAAAGAAAGTTCGAGAACGAGAAAACGAAAGATCGAGAGAGAGAGAGAGAGAGAGAGAGAGAGAGAGAGAGAGAGAGAGAGAGAGAGAGAGAGAGAGAGAGAGAGAGAGAGAGAGAGAACGAGAAAACAAGATTTCGAGAAGGAGAAAGGGAGAGAGAGATAGAGAACGAGAGACCGTGAACGAGTGAACGAGGGAATGAGAGAGAGGGAGAGAGTGCGAGAGAAAGAGTGTGAGAGAGAGAGAGACAGGCAGAAATCGAGTAACCAAGAACTGAGATATTGAGGACGAGAGAGAGAGAGAGAGAGAGAGAGAGAGAGAGAGAGAGAGAGAGAGCTCGAGAACGAGAGAAAGAGAGATTTCCAGGTGCTTCGAGAGAAAGAGAGAAAAAAGGGGCTGCGGTTCAGCCCTTGAGGGAGAATTTCCAGGTGCTCCGACCTGCGGTTCAGCCCTTGTGACCTAGCTACCTACCTACCTACCTACCTACCTACCTACCTGACTCGCTGGTGCATAATGGCGCAGAAATAAATCTCCTCGGTCCCTCGGTCTCTGAGGAGCTCGGAAACAGCCGCATGTAACCTATTTCTCTCTTTCCCTCCCTCGGCCGGTTGGGTTTTTCTGCTTTCTCTCTCTCTTCTCTCTCTCTCTCTCTCTCTCTCTCTCTCTCTCTCTCTCTCTCTCTCTGCTGCGGCTACGCTGCTGTTGCTCTGACCCCCTTCCTCCCCCCACCTCCGGTTTTACCTCCTACGCTTTTGCCTACCTACCTCACTCTCTCTCTCTCTCTCTCTCTCTCTCTCTCTCTCTCTCTCTCTCTCTCTCTCTCTCTCTCTCTCTCTCTCTCTGTCTCTGGCTGTCTCTCTCTCTCTCTCTATATATATATATATATATATATATATATATATATATATATATATATATATATATATATATATATATATATATATATACATATATATATATATATATATAATATATATATATTAATATATATATATATATTAATTTATATATATATACATATATATGTACATATATAAATATATATATATATATATACAGTATATAGGTGTGTAAAATAATTTAATTTTTATGGAGTCATGAAGAAAAAAGGAAATTTCCTATTAAAAGAAATTTCATTCAGTATTTTTCACCAATTTACCAAACTTTAATTTAGGATTATATTGCATTTATATATCACTTTGATGGCCCTTCATAAGGGTACTTTTATATTCTTTATGTTGTACTGTAATCTACTAATAACATAACAGTCATTCCTTCACTCACTTGAAGATCATTCGTAACAAATTGCTACAAAAACTCCGCGTATTAGGTTAAACACAACAGAGAAATAAGTTTACAGTTTCAGTCCATAAATAAACAGTACAGAAATCCTTGGAAACATAACACTCACTTATAATTGAAACACCTTTTTTGCCTACTTCTGTCACAATAATAACATCCATTATATGATCTATAAAGGGAAATTATTCTCGTCATTTTAATGTTATGTAATATATATATTCTTATGAAGAGTGAGCGTTTGGATATCACGAGCAACGATTACTTATATGGGCAGTGTAGAAAAATATCGATAAACTTGTTATTTCGATGAATTTGGTAACTAAAAGATACACACGAGTCATTTCACACCGTCTCGCAAAGTATCGTGATTTACGAGATTTTCTGCAAAACTTTTGATGACCCAGGCTAGAGGGACTCCTTAATAACGTTTCTATTCTCGAATAATTTAGTTTTATAGAAGTATGTATACAGATTATAATAACAGCAATATCCAGTCCCAAAACTAACTTGGCTCCATGATAGGGCAGTCTCCAATGATTTGAAAACAGTTTTATCCTCGAGTAATTTAGTTTTGTAACAATATTTATATAATAGAATATATTATCAGCTTCAGGTAGCCCCTTCGTTACGTGATTTCCCCATTAGACAATCTTCAGTGATTTGAAAACAGTTTTATCCTCGAATGATTTAGTTTTATAGCAATATCTATAGAATATATTAACAGCTTAGACTATATAAACAATCTCATTCATTCCCAACGTAATGTTATTTCACGATTAGACAATCCCCAATCAATTGAAATTGGCAAACACGAAACCTTTTTGTGTGTGTGTGTGAGAGAGACTTTTATCATCTCCTTCATTATTGACTTCATCTTCCCAGATAAGCATAAACTAAACGTCTCTCTCTCTCTCTCTCTCTCTCTCTCTCTCTGTGCTAACAATGAAATATATTGGGCCCCAGAAACCAACCCTAATGGAATCTCAAGTCAATCTCGTCCACTTTGTGTTGAAACACAAAATGAGGTAAACCTGATCTCGTTCCCCTGAGGCCTTCGTCAGGTACCTTTCGAGGGCCAGGGGGGAGGTGGTTGAGGAGGAGGAGGAGGAGGTGGAGGTTCCAAGGGGAGGCTGGTAAGAGGAAGAAGGTAGGAGGAATGAGGAAGAGACTGGAATTTCTTTTTCCTTGTATAAGAAATAGGACATTTAACTAAGTAGACGGCAGTATGTGTTCATTTCCTGTTGTAAGATAGTAAGAAATAATTAGAATTAATGTACGATTTAGTTACTTAGATAGATAGATAGATAGATAGATAGATAGATAGATAAATAGATAGATAGATAGATAGATAGATAGACATATTGACAGATATATAATTAGACTGATAAATTGAGGAGTTCGTATTTCGCAACTTTTATTGTATAAGTGAGAAAATTTGTGATATGGTTGAGTGTTCTTTTATAAACAATTAACTTGACAAGGACTTTCGATATCTTATTAATTCGACAGAATGAAAATTTTCCCAGTCAGTCATTAAGAAATATTAATGAAAACGTTAATCATTACGTTAATGTTCCACTGAAAGATATATATATATATATATATATATATATATATATATATATATATATATATATATATATATATATATGTATGTATATATATCAGCAAAGTCATTATCAAAACGTATCTAACAAAATCTCCAATATCCTTCCCCTCAGCAACATATCTTCACAATAAAAAAATGTATCCAATTAGAATAATCCATATTTTTTTAAAAGATATTCATGAAAAGAAGCCGGGGTCCTTTTTGCAGCATAAAAACGTGAAAATAAATAAAACGGCTGACTAAAAGTGTTTATGGAGCCACTGTCGTGGAAATTAATCACACAGAGTGAAACAAAAGCCTAGTTCATTATAGCTTGTATGGGGGGTTCATTCAGGTGATGGGTGTTTTAACGCAGTTCAGATTTATGTTGTGGCTGTGAGAGAGAGAGAGAGAGAGAGAGAGAGAGAGAGAGAGAGAGAGAGAGAGAGAGAGAGAGGGAGAGAGAGAGAGAGCGGTAGGGGAGTGGCTTGTGAACTGACTGTTAACTTGGTTAACTCTTTAAAGCCACATTTTCATCTAATTGTTATATTGTGCGTTTACTTTACTTGGCATTCTGCGTGATTCAACTTTGTTTACTAATATTCCTTTACCTGTTAAATTTTTAGAATTTTTAGGAATATATATATATATTGTATATATACAATATATATATATATATATATATATATATATATATATATATATATATATATATATATATTATAAGTTTGTGTGCCTGTATAAGGAGATATCAAAAACTCTTATCAAAGGTCTTCAAATCTCTATAGTTTCTTTTTGATGTCCATTTTTTGCAATTTATAAATAAATCTCTGTACGCTATTTAATACAGAAGGTTCAATTTATTTCAAGTAATATTTGATTAAGAGTAAATACGGTAATTTTTCTTACAAAATCATAAAGTTTCTCTTTTCTGTATGGGTTGAAATAGATCATTTGCATGGGATCTGTATATTGATCAATATGTCGGATAAGGTAGGAATAAATTAACTTTTGACTTATTAAATATAAGGTCCTTTTGGAAATAATTGAAATGATAATAGGTAACACTGTCGAGCACATTAACAATATGAGTATCTCTCTCTCTCTCTCTCTCTCTCTCTCTCTCTCTCTCTCTCTCTCTCTCTCTCTCTCTCTCTCTCTCTCTCTCTCTCTCTCTCTCTCTCAGCAAAATCAAAACAGAAATGAATCATTTCAGAACATAAACCTGAAATATCGGTCAAAGAAAACTCTTAAACTCTCACATAGCATCCAGCCACCATTAAATGCGTCGAAGTCACATTTGAGTATGGTGAGCTATGACGCTACGAGAGAGAGAGAGAGAGAGAGAGAGAGAGAGAGAGAGAGAGAGAGAGAGAGAGATGAAAATTCAAGAGGAAGCATTCTTCTCCTCGAATCAGATGAGGTAGTGTCCCCATGTGGTCATTGTTTTACAGAAGTAATGAAGCCTGCGATGTTAGTCTGAGTGTATAAATTATATTACAGTTTGGAGTTATATTCATTTTATTTTGCGCCCAGTCTATCAGTTATTTTCTGTTTGGCGTTTTCTTACATGACTAGATATCTTTATTAGCTTGATTTTCCAACAACAATTTATCATAACTGCAATACAATTGAGTCGAAGGAACAATCACGAATCTATACAGCAATACTCAAAGAATTGCATTCAGATGATATGCTCAGTACTTACCTAATAATATACTTTGTTACTATATTCACGAATTCCTGTATATATTTTTGTAATAACACGTTTATGATCCATCTTGTATCTGTTTACTTTCAACTTGCCACATTCGAATTCTGTAACTAGGGAGAAATTCCGTAAGAAGGATTTATTACACCAAACTGAATTATTTTGCATCATTTCTCATTCGAATAAATAGCAGTGCAATAAACAGGCTGTTTGTAACACGGTAAGTTTATGTGTCCATTACTTCACGTTGAAATAAAGCATTCTACCACGACTTATTTCCCATAATTATTGACGTTTATTAACTCTGTGTCCTTGCATACTTAAACCTAGCTGTGATCAGTATTTCATCAGTGATGTCGAAAAAGATGATTTGCAAGAGCTGCAATGTAAGGTTATTGTCTAATATTTCCTCCATCGTGACTTATAGTAAACCTAATTTGATTTAATTTTAGTGCCTTTAGTGTATGTATGTATATACATACATATATATATATATATATATATATATATATATATATATATATATATATATATATATATATATATATATATATATATATATATATATATATAAATATATAAATGATACACATATATATGCACATATATGTATATTATATGTTTGTGTGCGTATTTTGTTATAATTTTCAATATTCAGGCTTAAAAGTCTATAGGTAAATGTGTCAACAAAACAGTCATTAGTCCTTTTACTTTATTAACCACAACATTAATATCACTGACAATGATAAGTATATCAGTATCACCAAATGACATTGTCATAATTACCATTTTTCCCAGTAATATCATTACTAGATTCGTGAATAAATAGGTACTAATTCCCTTCGGTACTTTAATATAGCATTACAGATATTTCTAGCAAATGATTTTTATGTAAATTAAAAATAAAAAAAACTGTTTACAGACAGAAGGACTTGGCTTCATAATTATGCGACTAGTCTAGAAAAATATAAGTGTTATTGTATATTATTAATTATTATTAGCTTTAAAAGCTTTGTTGTTCATTGGGATACACTTACTCAACTTAGAATACCAGCATATTCTATTTTCTGGGGCAAATAAATAAGTCATTAGTATGTAAATGATTAAGTGTGCAAATAGTAAACATATTTGTACGATAAATTGTATTGGCTTTGATGAAGTCCTTGTGTAGAATATAAAAGAGATTGCTTTTTTTTTTACTATATTGAGATTTTCTTTGTTTTTATAAACTTGTTGAACTGTGGGGTTTTGTATCAGAAAATATTTTAAATTGAAATACAACAGCACTGGAAACTTGATGATGTTAATATATATATATATATATATATATATATATATATATATATATATATATATATATATATATATATATATATATATATATATATACATATATATATACTGTATATATATATATATATATATATATATATATATATATATATATATATATATATATATATATATATATATATATATATATATATTTGTCAAATGTGTAACTGACGTTCACAATGTTCGAAGAACAACAAGCAATTCAAGTAAAGAGAGATGAAAGCTGTACTTGAATTATGTGATTAACAGTTCTCCTGCGACCTTCCTTTTCAAATACATTAAGAAGCCCTTGAAACTAAAGGAAACTTTTAAAAATAATCAAATAAAAAGAATTTGAAGGGTAAACCTCCCTTGAACGCATTAAGACGCCGCTCGAAAAGAACCCCAGAACGGAGATGACCCTTACCTCCATATACATCTCGACCAATTCTTTTTCCTTTCTCTTCACAAGTAGAAGATCTCTTTCCGTTCTCCCTCCTTCGCTTAAAGACTTGATCCCCTCTTACGACTGCCTTAAGGCGCCAACTGGCGGCGGACAAAAGCAGCGACAGAAATAACAGGAAGGTACCGACGAAAGACCACTTCGTCTGAGCTTCGGGGATCAGACCTCCCTTAGAAAAACCGACGACGCCCTGGATGTTTAATAGATGGGGCGATCTCTGAGACAGACAACGGTGGATTTAGCGAGATCAGGGGAACGCGCTACAGGCTCATAAGGACTATTCGTATATAAAAAAAAAAGTCAAAGATGTTCTGTTTAATGACGCGTATTGTCAAAGTGCTTATGGAGTGGGGACAGGATAGACTGAATTTCTTCTCGGACTGGGAAAGGGATGATGGTTATTTTATCTGCATGGTTATAAGTAGAATATTCTTTCATTTATGTTATTGCTCATGTACGCAGCGAAATATATTATTTTCTGGATAGAATATACATCACTTATAAATGTAAACGTCACTGTATGGTATAATTGTACGTTGCTACCTGTTAGAATTTCCATTTTAGAGTTGTTGATTCATTTGGGATGTTTCCCCTTAACATTGAATTCACAATAATTCAGAAATGATATTCTCGATTCCGTGCTCAGGAAGGGATGGTCAATATATATATATATATATATATATATATATATATATATATATATATATATATATATATATATATATATATATATATATATATACATTTGTATGTCTATATATATATATATATATATATATCATATATATATATAT
>NC_089781.1:97727987-97740487 GCF_040412425.1 Macrobrachium rosenbergii
TTATTATTATTATTATTATTATTATTATTATTATTATTATTATTATTATTATTATTATCATCGTACCCAGTAATATAATATAGGAAGTAAAACATCACAAAACACTCACCATTCATATTACAGCTTAAACGACCGCACGCTACAAATGGCCTGCCATTCATTAAGACATCTCTCCCCTTGATATTGATAATACGGGTATAAATGGCGAAGCTCTACATTTCAAGTCCTCTTGATTCAGTACTTCGCGCAGGACAAAATACCGGCGATTACCAGCGGATTACCGGGAGGATTAAGAGTAGGATTACGAGAGGGATTACCAGAGCGATTAGTAGATCCTGTTCATTTTTTGTTCGGGATTAATTCCTGCTGTTTGTTGCTTTCAGAAAGGCGTCAACTCCGACCTGGGAGGAAGAGGAGAGACGGTAAATACTATTTACAGTAATTACCTGGTGCATCGGGGGACTTACACCTGTGTGGCTGTTATGAGATGGATTAACGGGGCTCTGTCGATGACTGATGTGTGTGTATGTGTGTGTGTGTGTGTATGATGCTTTTTGGGTAGGGGCTGATGGTATATTTAGGTATATATATAAAGGATATATATATATATATATATATATATATATATATATATATATATATATATATATATATATATATATATATATATATATATATGTGTGTGTGTGTGTGTGTGTGTGTATATGTATATATATTTATATATATATTATATATAAATATACATACACATACACACACATATATATATATATATATATACTGGGAAGGGAAGGGTGTGTATATATATATACACACCCAAGTATACCTAAAAGCATCAGTGACTACATATACGCATCAGTCTTCGAAAGAGCCCCGTTAATACATATATTGTATATATACATACGTACACACACATATATGATGTGTATGTATGTGTGTGCATGTGTGCAGATAAATACAGATAACATGTTCCAAGTTTAAGAAGTTTCAGGAGAGCAATCTGAAGAATTAATGTATGTCTGTATGTATATTTTTATATATGTATATACATGTATGTATGTATGTATACACGTACAACACTGTCCCTCGTTTCCGTTACACCTGAGTAACGGCAAACCCAACTCTAAAACACCCTAAGATGAAATTGTGCACTGTGTACTTACGCAGTGTGTCCAAGGCTCATATTTCCACGGGACACTATTTCCCAGCGTTAACTAATAACCTCATTTTTCACCTCTTTTCTTCTCCCTTCCTTTAATCTCTTACTCCTTACGCTCATCTTTTATTCTTCCGGCGGACGAAATATTTATGGCTTCACCTGTGTTAATAATACTTCATAATATCTTTTTTTTTAATACAGAGTTTCATATTACTTTGGCATAAAAGACTAGAGGATAAAAATCTTTGGAAAATGACTCTGCGATACTTCCTGATCTATTGGGGGGGAGGTGATCTTCATTCAGCCAAGACTTTTTAGCTTTCTGTGAAAGAAAACTATTGCGCCGGCTTTGTCTGTCCGTCCACACTTTATTCTGTCCGCCTTGAGATCTTAAAACCTACTGAGGCTAGAAGGCTGCAAATTGGTACGTTGATCATCCACCCTCCAGTCATCAAACATACCAAATTGCAGCCCTCTAGCCTCAGTAGTTTTCATTTTATTTAATGTTAAAGTTAGCCATAATCGTGCTTCTGGCAGCGCAACAAACAGGCCATCACAGCCGTCTGAGAGTTTTATGGGCCGCGGGTCATACAGCATTTTACCGAGACCACCAGAAGATAGATGTATTTTCGGTGGCCTTGATTATACGCTGTAGCGGCTGTACAGAAAACGCGATTGCCAGTTTTTACTGGTTCTTATCTTCTCCCAGCTCTTCTTTATTTTTTCCTTCCTTCCCTTGCTGCTTCCTTATTCCTTTGTGCTTCCTCGTCAACTTCCTTAATCCTTACCAAACTGCGGTAAACCCGATAACGTGAAAAAGGTAAAAAAAAAAAAATATATTACGTTAATGTTTTTTTTATTTGTCGAATCATGACAAAAATAACCTACTGTATTCATCCTTTGTGTAATCAGATTCATTTTATTTCTCATTTGCATATAAATAACCTAATAATCTCAAAGTACCATGACGTGTTTTTTTAATTTAGAGATATAAAATATATATATTTTGAGTTGGTATATATATTTATATATATATATATATATATATATATATATATATATATATATATAAATATGTGTGTATATATATGTATGTATATATATTTATATATATATGTGTATATATATATATATATGTATATATATGAATAAGTCATTCAGATAAGATAAATCCCTTTATGACGATAGCAATATATGTGTACAAGTTTCTGAAAAGAATGCATGTATAAAAAGAGAGAGAGAGAGAGAGAGAGAGAGAGAGAGAGAGAGAGAGAGAGAAGGAATACTTGGGACTAGAGAAATGTAATACAAGAAGCGTATTGCAAACATAAAAATAACAAACATTGGCAGGAAAACCTAACAACCGTCTGTACAATGCCATCAACGCTCACGAATTAGGATATATAAAAAAAATAAATAAAGTTTAAGATTGGTAACTTAAAGATAGAAAATATATATAATATAGAAAATATAATATATATATAATCATATATAATAGCGGAGGAGGGGTGGGGGGTATAGGGGTAGTAAGACTGGTTTTGGCCAAATTAAAGCATTAAGATTGGTAGGCTTGTTAAAGAGAAAAAAATAACTCTTAGTCAGAAAACCAGCTAATTCTTTATAAACTGCCTGAGGTAATTAGCGGAGGAGGGGGGGGGGGTGGAGGGTGAAAATAGAATTCTTTTGGATAGGATTGAAGGTTGTGGGTTTTTCTTCAATGTGTGTTTTGTTTGTAGTGAATATGTATGTATGTGCATAGTATGTGTGATTACAGAGAAAACTTTATAAACATGTATGACCTTATAATATATATACACATGGGGAAAATACATATA
Organism: Macrobrachium rosenbergii; assembly: GCF_040412425.1. Classification (NCBI taxonomy): domain Eukaryota; kingdom Metazoa; phylum Arthropoda; class Malacostraca; order Decapoda; family Palaemonidae; genus Macrobrachium; species Macrobrachium rosenbergii. Next base: position 97,730,982 of record NC_089781.1, read on the forward strand.
CATTATATATAAATAGAATTATATATATATATATATAATTATATATATATTTATATATATGTGTTTATGTGTGTGTATATATATATATATATATGTGCATATATATATACATATATATTTGATAAAAACTATATATATATACATATATATATATAATATATATATATATATATATATACATACATTTGAGAAACACTAGAATTTTAATTTTTATCGAATATATATATATACATATATATATATATATATATATATATATATATATATATATATATATATATATATATATATATATATATATATATATACATATATATACATATATATATATAAAACATATAAACACACACACACACATATACATACACACACACACACACTCTCTCAAACATACGTTTAAGAAAACCCAAAACCTTCAATTTTATCGAAACAGAATTCTATTTTCTCCTCCGGGGAAATTCTCCCCCGAATGAAACGGAAAAAGGTCAGGCAGTTCATAAACGAGTGTTTTAGCTGGTAATCGCCCGGACTAAGAGCTAAGCCTTCCCCTGAAACAAGGCTGCCATTTCCTTCATGCTTTAATCCTGGCCAAAACCAGTCTTACTTGGCCCACCCCTCCCCACCTAGGCTAATTACCTCGCACCTGATTATAAGAATATACTCGGTTTTTCGTTCGTTTATTTTTACTCTCTCTCTCTTTCATGGTACCAAATGTTCAAAATGTAATTGATTTTTTCATGCACAAATTTGGGGTCATTGATGGAATTGTGGATGTTTGTCGTTTTCATGTTTGCAAAATATACACACACTCACACACACACACACACACACACACACACACACACACACACACACACACACACACATATATATATATATATATATGTATGTATATATATATATATATATATATGTATATATATATATATATATATATATATATATATATATATATATATATATATATATATTATATATATATATATATATATATATATATATATATATATATATATATATATATATATATATATATATATATATATATATCTTTATCTTTATATATATACACATATAATGTATATATATAAATATATACACACGCATATATATTATATATATACATATCTGTGCATTAAACCTAGGTAAACAGTTTACATACAAAAAAACTAATTTATTTCCCATCACTTCTCTGCGAATTTTATGTATATATATAAAAAAATTCCGCACGGACCACGCGAGCCAAATAATCAATTTCATTTCATAACGCGATTCGGTCGACTAACCCAGGCAAACAGCCCACTTCCGCCTTCATTAAAATTCTACAACATTACTATTTCAGCTGGATATATACTGTAGCCTAAATAACCTTAGGTAAACAGGATGTTTACTCATATGGGTTAGCACGAAGTTACTTCCTCCCCTACCCAAACAGAAATGAAATAGAACTATTTGTTTATGGTTTTTGGTTTTCAACATTTGCGGTGAATAAATATTTGGCGTGTGGGATGAGGTACAGCAGTTTATGGCGGATAAATGGTGGAAAATGTATGGCGTGGCCATTTAAAAAGGGGTTTGATTCGATCAATACGGGTTGAAAAATTGGCACAGGGAGGAATGCAGTTTATGTGAATAAAATGGAAACCAGCGAATATTTACGCCACTCTTTTCTGTTTAGTGTTGAAGTTTTGTATATATATATAATTCTAGAATATTGTTGTTATTATGTTAATTCTTATAGGTTATTCTAATTATGTATTTGTTAATATATGTATTTTATTTTACATTTATTCATTGTTAGAAGGTAACTTGTAGAGAGCAAAATTTGTTTCAATTTTTTTTGTGTATTAAGAAATATTCTCTATACACTTTCGCCCCGCCCAGCTCTTGACTACAGAACTATATGAGAAGGACAATATAAGATAACTGTAAGACAATCAAGAACGGCAATAAGAAATAAATGAAAAAAGTATTACAACACAAAAAAAAATATATTTCAACACATCCATAACACGACCATCCCTCAATTATAACAAGTAAAAAATGCGCCGAAGTTTATTCGGCGCGATTGAGTTTTCTGCACAGCTTGTAATCAAGGCCACCGAAAATAGATCTATCTCTCGGTGGTCTCGGTATAATGCTGTATGAGCCGCGGCCAATGAAACTTTAACCACGGCCTGGTGGTAGCCTATCCTATATCGTTGCCAGAAGCATGATTATGGCTAACTTTAACCTTAAATAACATAAAACTACTTAGGCTAGAGGGCTGCAATTTGGTATGTTTGATGATTGGAGGGTGGATGATCAACATATCAATTTGCAGCCCTCTAGCCTCAGTAGATTTTAAGATCTGAGGGCGGACAGAAAAAGTGCGGACAGAATAAAGTACGGTTAGAATAAAGTACGGACGAACAGACAAAGCCGGCACAATAGTTTCATTTTCCAGAAAACTAAAAAAAGGATTTTATTACAGTGCCACCGACGACCTCAGATAGGATTTTACGTGAATCCTAGGCGAGAGATTCACTCTTCAGAGCAATATCCAATTAATGGCGTCTACGTTTTTTCAGACCTTATGAAATTGTCGAGTGAATGGGAACATCTGAAGGGAGGGTTTTCATCAGACCTCAGATGAAATACGAGATTGAGTCTCTGGACGGATATTACGGTATAGGTTTCAGTTGAGTATTCTCATATAGTTAAGTAAATCTTCCCTTATCTTGTTTCTTTTGGTGTAATCGTTATTATTATTATTATTATTATTATTATTATTATTATTATTATTATTATTATTATTATTATTATTATTATTATTATTATTATTATTATTATATTCAATCTAATAGGTCGTTCATGTTCCTGTTCCGATGGTATAATCGTTACAGTGTTATTATTATTATTATTATTATTATTATTATTATTATTATTATTATTATTATTATTATTATTATGTAATTTAATAGCTTATTTCTGTTCCAGTTTCGATGGAATAATCGTTAACGTGTTGTTGTTATTATTATTATTATTATTATTATTATTATTATTATTATTATTATTATTATTATTATTATTATGTAATCTAATAGCTTTTTCCTGTTCCTGTTTCGATGGTATAATCGTTACCGTGTTATTATTATTATTATTATTATTATTATTATTATTATTATTATTATTATTATTATTATTATTATTATTATTATGTAAAAATTGAAATTCATTCCTGTTCCTGTTTTGATGGTATAATCGTTACCGTGTTATTATTATTATAGAGGGTTATTAGGATTATTATTATTATTATTATTATTAGACAATTAAAAAATGAACTAACAGGTCATTAACTGAATTCCTGTTTAAAATGGGATAATCTTTAAAACACAAGAAAATTTTTTTAGTTTATTATTATTATTATTTTAAGTTTTATTATTAAAAGAAAACTATTGCGAGGTTCTAAAGAATTTGGTGTCCGCCCTCAGACTTAAAAACTAATTGAAAGAGGACTGCAAAGTGATTAGGTGTTGATCAAGAAAAAATGAACCTCCAATAATGAATAAACAAATAAAAGTTGCAAATGATAAAACACAAGAAAAATTTTTTATTTTGCATTTTTGAGTTTTCTGTAAAAGAAAAATTGTGCTTTTCTGGCAACTTGATTTAGGAGATATTTTCCACCGGGCCGTCAGATTAAACTTTGAGACTAGAGGGCAAATCGGCTGTTGATCATCCACCCTCCAATCATCGAAACCACCGAAAGATAGATGTATTTTATTTTATTTGGTTAAACGGTCAGCCATAATCGTGCTTCTGGCAACGATATAGGAGATGCCACCATTGCGCCGAAGAGACTTCGGCGCATTTTTTGCTCGTTTTCGGTATCACCATGGTAACACTAGTAAATAATTGAGTGGATTTTGAATTGAATATTATTTGTTCATTTACGTAGTTACATGAATGTCGTTTAAGTATTTTTATAGAATATTTTACGATGATTTTTTTAAATTATATTTTTCTCTCCTGTTTCCTAAATGGATCACATTCTCAATACAACTGTTCCTTTAAAAAAAATCACAACTTGACCACTGATGTAGAAAAACCACTGAAGGAATGAATACATTTCGTTAAAGCAACCTTACGAGTTTTAACTCCTTTGAAAGGCCTAGGAAACTCGTCCTGTTTATTTTAATGAAGCTTCATTGGATTCTCACTCTATTGAAACAGAGCCAGAATCTTTAATATTTTTCTTTCCTGTACAAAATTAAAGAAAACGTATTTAATTATTTTTTTATATTAATCACGGGAATGTAGCTGTATGAAACATTTATTCTTTGTCGAAATATTTATAGTAATTTCCTTTCTTCTTCACTGTTTTATCAAAGAAATGGAAACGCTTTGGCCCACAGCCTAATTACCGATTAGAAATCGGGCGCACCGTCCACCAGTAGGTTGCCAGGGTTACGATAATGGAATGTTCAGACCCGCTGAGTTGCATATAGTTATTAAAGATGTATATTTTCATGTTACGTACTAAATGAATGTCATTAAATATTTATATTTAATTGTTACATACTAAAATGAATCATAGATTAAAATCAGCACCAACTCAAATATTACAATTCATATTAAAGTTTTATTTAACTTATATTATCGCTTCAAATATCAGGACATTTTAATTTTATAATCCAACAAAATTTTTGGCCCCGATATCATACAAAAGACATGTGACTTTTTATAAAGTTTAAACTCACATTAAAATGTTATTTAGCTTACTTTATCTCTTTAAATATCAGAACATTTTAATTTTATAACCTAAGAAAGTTTTGTCCCAGAAATGATAAACAACACATTTTACTTGCTATAATGTCTAACTTATTTTCGCAGTTCAAATTGGACATTTTCATTTTATAACTTGATAAAGTTTTGTCCCAGAAATGATAAAGTTTCGTCCCAGAAATGGTACACGAGACATTTTAATTCCCATAATGTTTAAAATCACATTAAAATTTTATTTAACTTATTTTATCTCTTGAAACATCAGAACATTTTAAATTTTACAACTTAATGAAGTTTTGCTCTAGAAGACATACAAAAGACACTTTTCTTCTTATAAAATCACATTAAAATTTTATTTAATTTATTATATCTCTTGAAACATCAGAACATTTTAAATTTTAAAGTATTGTCCCGGAAAACGTACAGAAGACACTTTCCTTCCTATAAAGTTTAATACGCCCCAATTTCACCTCGGTCCCAGATTCGAGCTGATCGGCAGAGTGGGGACTGAAGATGAAAACCCTTACTAAGATCGAGCATGGCTGAGAAGAGAGAGAGAGAGAGAGAGAGAGAGAGAGAGAGAGAGAGAGAGAGAGACAGAGAGAGAGAGCAAGACGAGCTGATGATAGCACACTCAGCGCTAATGCATGCTTGCCTTAGCAACGACTCAAGCTGACGCTGCTGCGTGCTCCTTCTTCTTCTTCTTCTTCTTCTTCTTCTTCTTCTTCTTCTTCTTCTTCTTCTTCTTCTTGTATTATTGTTGACGTACCGAGCTCCTGAAGGGTACGTAAGCGAATCAAGACATTCCTCTCGAGGAAAGGGAGATGAGACAGGCTGACATCGAGTGGGTGGGTGAGAATGGTCTTCCATTAGCAAGGAGGAGAATGTTTGCAGCAAGGAGATGAACTGTTTTTTTTTTCTTTTGCAGGAAATATGGGCGCTGCAAGAAGTGGATTATCATGAACGTAGTCGTGATCATTGATATTCTTTGCTTGGTCTTGATAATTCATATTCTTTGAATAATCTTGATAATTGATATTCTTTGCATGGTCTTGATCATTCATATTCTTTGAAGTCTTGATAATTGATATTCTTTGCATGGTTTTGATCATTCATATTCTTTGAACACTCTTGATAACTGATATTCTTTGCATGGTCTTGGTAATTCATATTCTTTGAATAATCTTGATAATTGATATTCTTTGAATAGTCTTGATAATTCACACTCTTTGCATGGTCTTGATAATTCATATTCTTTGAATAGTCTTGATAATTGATATTCTTTGCATGGTCTTGATAATTCATATTCTTTGAATACTCTTGATAATTCATATTCTTTGAATAGTCTTGATAATTCGTATTCTTTGAAAAGTCTCGGTAATTCATATTCTTTGAATAGTCTAGATATCTCGTATTCTTTACCGAACGGAGGGAAATGGTGATAAACCACGGATATGAAAATACAAAAGTTCCATTCTTAAGCTGATTTAAAAGTGTTACCTAAAAATTTTGCAGAAAAAACGGAATTCTCTTGTTTGTCATTGCGCAAGTGATGACTGTAACATACTATACGATTTATTTTGAAGACAGGCGTAAAAAAGTATTGAAAGGAATATTCATTGTCAAAACAATCTGAAAATAAATAAAATCAGAGGATAAAAAAAGGAACAATTTATTTGTAACGACCTAAATTTACTTCTCGTAGTTACAGTTACCCATCTAGTTTTCGTCAATTTGTCGTTTTCTGAGTTATGAACATTTCTCCTCAGTTTTAGTAAACAACCAGTGCAGTGAACTGTTCGCTGAGATCTTGGTGACATTTTCCGAAAGTTTTTGAGGTCTTGGCACCTAATTGCATCAGTGTTGCCATGCAGAATGCCTACGAAATCAAAGACACAGAGGATTAATTTAGTAAAAACTTGACCGGCTAGAAAAAAAGGTAGGTGTTATTCGCCAACTGGTGCCGAGAGGTGTAACGTAAATCTCGCCAGAACGAGCTTCTGAAAGCAAATATTGTACCATTGCTTTCAAAACTAATTTAGATCCCGTCTGGAAAAATTATATTAACGAGAATACATTCCTGGAGTTCCTGATTTACCGCGTTAAGGATAAAAGAAGGCATATAAATTACAGCCCTCGTTATCACCATGAATAGATATTTAGGAGTGAATTAGAGAATGATTAATAAGTACACTTAGGTAAATCGGTGTGTAGTTTTCCGAATTCTTGTATTTCATGTCAGTGGGTTTTCCATAAATCAGTGCTTGAATGCAGAATCATATGCAAAATTCTCCAAGTAAATTCAATCCTGTTATTACCGTATGTATGAATCTTAGAAGCAATACTTTTAGAAGGGTTGTCACTTGGTCAGTAAGAAACGAAAATATATGAGAGACAATTTATATCGAATAAACTTACAAAGTTCATAATACATATTTACGTAGTTGTCTCGGAAATGACGGATTGAGAGAGAGAGAGAGAGAGAGAGAGAGAGAGAGAGAGAGAGAGAGAGAGAGAGAGAGAAACGGAAACCACTGAAGTGATATCGCATAAACTTACTAAATTCACAACACATATTTACGTAGTTATCACGGAATTGAGAGAGAGAGAGAGAGAGAGAGAGAGAGAGAGAGAGAGAGAGAGAAATCCACTGAAGTGATATCGCATAAACTTACTAAATCCACAACACATATTTACGTAGTTGTCACGGAACTGACGGACTGAGAGAGAGAGAGAGAGAGAGAGAGAGAGAGAGAGAGAGAAATCCACTGAAGTGATATCGCATAAACTTACTAAATTCACAACTCATATTTACGTAGTTGTCACGGAACTGACGGACTGAGAGAGAGAGAGAGAGAGAGAGAGAGAGAGAGAGAGAGAGAGAGAGAGAGAGAGAATGAAACTGCCAATGTTACATTTGTTTCAGCCGAATCTCAGGTAACCCAATCGCTCTGTGTGGAACGACACCCAATCATTTTTATCTTATTTTTTTCGTTATCGTTGAATCCCTTATTTTTCCGTATGTCGTCGAATCTTTTATTTCCATATACGTTGAATCGAATAGCGAAAAGGGAGATTCTCCGTATCATTCGACAGCAGAAATCCATTTGAAATACTATATTCGGCAATGAAAAGACCCGCGTGTTCTTTCAAGGGGAAACCGAATTTACCCACATTCAAATTTATCTTATTTTTGGCAAATGAAATGAAAATGTCCCGACTGTTAAGAATTTACAATTCTCTTTTTCTTCGTGATGAAGGAAGTTGAAAGTTTCAAAATACTTCTGAATTAAATTCTAGGGTATTTGTATTTCATATTTTTAAAACGGATAACGTTTTGTTCATTCAGTGGAAGAAAAATGTCACTACTGTTAAGAATTTGCAATTCTCTTGTACTTCGTGATAAAGTAAGTTGAAGATATCAAAATCATTCTGAATGAAATTCTAGGGTATTTGTATTTCATGTTTAAAAAAAATACGTTTTATTTATTCTCTTATTTTGGCAAATGAAAAGAAAATATTACCTCTTAAGAACTGGCAATTCTTTTATTACTCGTGATAAAGGAAGCTGAAAGTTTGAAAATCCTTTAGAGTGAAATACTAAGCTATTTGTATCACAAGTTTTCAAAATAGATAACGTTTATTTTATTAACTTAGTTCGGCAAATGTCACCACTGTTAAGAATTTGCAATTCTTTCATTCCTCTTGATATAGGAAGCTGAAAGTTTCAAAATAATTTTGAATGAAATACTTTGTTATTTGTGTCACAAGTTTTCAAAACAAATCACATTTTATTTATTCACTTACTTTGGCAAATGAAAGGAAATCGCACCTCTGTTAAGAATTTGCAATTCTCTTGTACTTCGTGATAAAGTAAGTTGAAAGTTTGAAAATCGTTTTGAATGAAATACTAGGATATTTGTATGAGATGTTTTCAAAACAGATAACGTTTTATTTATTCACTTACTTCGGCAAATAAAAGGAAAATGTCACCACTGTTGAGAATTTGCAATTCTTTTATTCCTCGTGATAAAGGAAGTTGAAAGTTTCAAAATCCTTTTGAATGAAATACTAGGATATTTGTATTTCATGAATTTTCAAACAGATAACACTATATTTATTAACGTGATTTTTGAGTTTGAGGTTTTAGTTCCCTGCTATAGTTCTTGCAAAAATATTATTCGGGAATATTTTTCGAGTAACGTTATATTTACTAACTTCATTTTTTAGTGTGACGTTTGAGTTCACTGCTATAACTGCCTTTCAAAAATATTTGTCAGTAATATTTTTGTGATTAAATGGACGGTGTGAAGTGTACTCCAGTGTAGTTTTCTACTTTAAATCATATAATTTAATTCTGTAGAATTCAGGAAAATTTTGCATTTAAAATTAGTATCCGATTGAAGCTTTTCATGCAATAGAATGTGATAAGAATATTTCATTATTTTTCATATTCGTTAAACTATTCCCATAACTTACTTTTTTTTAAAATTCAGATGGATCTCCACAGTTATTTATGAGACCAAACATTAATGTGGACTGTTTGTCCAAGAAAGCTTGTAACTTTTTCTGAATAAATACTCCATATATCCAGTTTGAATGAGGTCCTTTTATATATAATGCACAGAACAATTGTATATATAAATATATATATATATATATATATATATATATATATATATATATATATATATATATATATATATGAACGTACGTATAAATTAAAATCAGTCAATATT
>NC_089781.1:97745487-97782987 GCF_040412425.1 Macrobrachium rosenbergii
TGAATTCGTGGTCTTGAAATTAATTGCTGTTATATTCACAAATCCACTGACAATAGCCGCACTGGCGATGTTGACAATACCTATTCAATGCCTATTATATGTATAATAATATGTATATATATATATATATATATATATATATATATATATATATATATATATATTTATATATATATATATATATATATATATATATATATATATATATATATATATATATACATACTACATATGTATGTATATATATACATATATATATATATATATATATATATATATATATATATATATATGTTATATATATATAAATTCCACATATATGTTCCTGTATATAAAGCCGAAAGTATTAACTTAATAGAATATTCACTGTCCTCCTTTCTTTATATTTTCCCCACTTTCTTATACTCCTTACTCCCCCCGTGTCGTTTGCTGCTCTCTCTCTCTCTCTCTCTCTCTCTCTCTCTCTCTCTCTCTCTCTCTCTCTCTCTCTCCTCCCCACTTTTTCCCTCGGTCGCATCTCTGAGCGGCGTAGCAGCAACAGCACCTGTTGCCTGTCCCAGAAGAATTAGTCGCCTGTCCAACCAACTAGAGAAGAGAGAGAGAGAGAGTTTGGTCGAAGGCGTTGTTTACAAGCTTCTTCTTCTTCTTCTTCTTCTTCTTCTTCTTCTTCTTCTTCTTCTTCTTCTTCTTCTTCTTCTTCTTCTTCTTCTTTTTATTTTCCTTCTTTTTCTTCTTTTTACTCCCTTCTTCTTTTTCTGTATTCTTCTTCTTCTTTTTATTCCCCTTCTTCTTCTTCTTCTTCTTTTCTTTTCTTTTCTTTTCTTCTTTCTTCCTCCTCCTCCTCCTCCTCCTCCTCCTCCTCCTCCTCCTCCTCCTCCTCCTCCTCCTCTTCTTCTTCTTCTTCTTCTTCTTCTTCTTCTTCTTCTTCTTCTTCTTCTTCACAGGCTCGAAAAGGTTTAGTTTTGAAAGGGGTCTGCTTCTGCGCTGGGCTTGGGCCAATCCGGAAAGGGACCCCCAGCTGAAGGAGAAGAGGGGAAGTTAAGAAGGGGTAAACGAGCCCTTGCCTGAAGGAGGAAGGGTCGCTGGAGGAGGATCACGTCCTTCGAGCGATGGGTCTTCGTTAGATTCAGTTTGTTCATCCGGCTGGGGACGTGGGAGATTGTTCTCTTGTTTTGACGAATTTATTTGTTTTCCATTTTGTGTTTTATATTATAGTTATATTGTTTTGTTCTGCTCTGTTCTATATTTTATATCATATTTATATTGTTCAGTGTCTCTTTGTTCTTTTCTGTTCTCGCGAAGAAAATTGTTTTTATTTTTCACTTCATGTTACAATAATATTGTTCAAGTTGTTGGTTTGTTCACTCATATTGAGACTGTTTTTAAGTTTTATGTCACAGAAATTTTTTAATTTTTTTTTTTATCTAGAGACGTGGGAAATTTTTCTCTGTTTTGATGAATATATTTGTTTTCCATTTTGTTCTGCTCTATTCTTGCGGATCAAATTGTTTTTATTTTTCATTTCATGTTACAATATTATTGTTAAGTTGTTGGTTTGTTCACTCATATTGAGACTTGAGACTGTTTTTAAGTTTTATTTCACACTAATTTTGTTAATTTTTGTTTTTCATCTGGAGACGTGGGAAATTCCTCTCTGTTTTGATGAATGTATTTGTTTCTTTGCACTTTATATTGAATAGATATTATTAAGGGTTGTTTTTATATTCGCCTCTTTTATCATTGTCTATTTGAATAATTTTATCAAATACGGTTTGTTCATCCATTTGAAGACGTGGGAATTTGTTCTCTTTTGTTCTATTGAATAAAAATTTTTTTTGCATTTTATATTAAAATGACATTGTTAAATATTGTTTAACCATCTACCTGGAGACGTGGGGAATTGTTCACTGCTTTGGTGAATTTTTCTTCTATTTTTGTTTTATATTACAATCTTATTGTTGAGTGTTGCTGAGTTCATCCATCTGAAGACGTGGGGGACTGAACTTCTGTTTTTTTGACGAATAATAGATTTTAATTATATTTTACGTCGCAGTAATAGTGTTGATTGTTGTATATCCATCTGAAGACGTGGGAGGTTGTTTTTTTCTGTTTTGGTGAATAAAAACAATTTTTCTTTTATTCTTTTTATATTGCAAGAATACCGTTAAATGGTGCTTTGTTCTTGCATCTAACACTAGGGCAGTGGTTCCTGACCTTTTTATTGCAACGCCCCCTCTAATAGTTGGTCCTTCCCTCCACGCCCCCTTGCATCTAGGAGTAAAATTCCCTCCCAGATTTAAGGGAAAACGAAAAGAGAGAGAGAGGGAGAAGGGGTGTTTTTATTCTTGGAAATTGCTGCCCCCCGCCCCCTAAGGTTTAGAACCACTACACTAGAGAGATTGTTCTGTGTTTTGACGATAAAAGTGTTTTTATATTTTTTTTCCTTTTTTAATGATATTGTTAAGTGTTTTTGTTACATATCTGAAAAAAATGGGAGATCTGCCTTCCTTACTTTGGTGAATGTGGGTGGTATGGGTGCTTAATTTTTCTTAATTTTATACAAAACTGTTGTTTTAAGTCTCCTTTTGAATTTCAAAAATATTGGTAGTTTTTGTATTGTTCATTTTGCATTTATATTTTAGTCACTTCCTACTTTAATGCAAGATCTCTGGGAAATTTCCCTTTTGGTGGGTTGGCAATATGGTATCCTTTAAATTTTCAAAAGAAATGTATATTCGGCAATCTCTGGTATTCATTTTTTTGCATACCTTGAAATATTTTCCAAATCTGAATCATTCTAGCATATCTTGAAATATTTTCCAGGCCATCATTCCTCATACCTAGAAATGTTCATCAAACCTCAGTGATTTTCGCATACCTTGGATGCCTCTCAAGCCTTAATCACTGTTGCACACCATGAAATGGTTCTCAGGCCTTAATAATTTTTTTGTAATACCTAAATATGTTTATCAAACCTCAGTGATTTTCACATACCTGAAATGCTCCTCAAGCCTTAATCATTTCTGCATACCTTGAAATGCTCTTCAAACCTTACTCATTTTTGCATACCTTGAAATGCTTTATAAACCTATAATATTTGCATACCTTGAAATGCTTTATAAACCTTAATCATTTTTGCATACCTTGAAATGTTTCATAAATCTTTGTCATTTTTGCATACCTTGAAATGTTTTATAAACCTTAATAATTTTTGTACACCTTGAAATGCTCTTCAAACCTTACTCATTTTTGCATATCTTGAAATGTTTTATAAATCTTAATCATTTGTGCATACCTGGAAATGTTTTATAAATCTTAATCATTTGTGCATAACTTGAAATGCTTTGTAAACCTTAATCATTTCTGCATACCTTGAAATGTCCTTCAAACCTTACTCATTTTTGCATAAACTGAAATGCTTTATAAACCTTAATCATTTGTGCACACCTTGAAATGATTTATAAACCTTAATCATTTTTGCATACCTTGAAATGCTTTATAAACCTTTATCCTTTTTGCATATCTTGAAATGCTCCTCAAGCCCTAATAATTTTGTTTATACCTCGAAATGTTCTTCAGCCCTTTTTCATTTGTGTATACCTGAAAATGATTTGCAAACCCTAATATTTTTGACATTCCTTACATATATTGTCCCTCTCAATCTGTGAAGGTGCGTCCATGAGGGTATTGCACACGCATATCTGCCCATGTGTGCACCTGTTACTGTTCATAAAGGCGAGCAGGCAAATAGATAACATTCCAGTAAGAACAGGAGAGTAAAATGGGAGCAGAGATAAAGTAATAAAGAGGAAGGTCAGGAGGGGAGAGGAAGAAGAAGGGGAAGAAGAAGAAGAAGAAGGGAAAGCAATGACGAATAAAAATAACCCCGTGATTGGACAGTTACAACACGGAACCTGATAGGGGAAGAGATTCCAGGTATTTTTGTTTCATTTTTATTCTCTAAAAAAAAAAGAGGGAAATTGGAGGACTATAACCTTTTACGAAGTTTTGTTGAAAAAAAACATAGAATATATAGGTTCGGGAACGGGTTAGAATGAATTTCGTGGGAAAGGATCTTTGATGATTAAGGCCATTAAGTGGAAAGTGGAGAAGGGAAGACTCGCAGAAAAATTAGTTAAAAGTTACTGAGAAAATTACGAGAGAAAACGACCTGATAAGAAGGCATTGGCAGAGTCTCCCCTTCCTCCACCAATCACCAAATGAAAAAACAAATATTCGGATCAACGAAATAGATGGAGAAAGAGACTCAAAGAAAGATTAAGTAAAAGATAATGAGAAAATTACGAGAGAAAACAGGCTGATAAAGAGACATTTGTAGAATTCCTCCTCCCACCACCAGTCAGAAAATAAAAAAATATTGGATCAACGAAAAGGAAAAGCAAGTGTCAACGAAATAAATGGAGAAAGAAACTCAAAGAAAGATTAGGTAAAAGATAATGAGAAAATTACGAGAGAAAACAGGCTGATAAAGAGACATTTGTAGAATTCTTCCTCCCACCACCAGTCAGAAAATAAAAAAAATATTGGATCAACAAAAAGGAAAAGATAGTGTCAAAGGAATGATGAGAAGGATGCAAGAAAGAAAGAAAGAAGGAGAGAGAGAGAGAGAGAGAGAGCAGAGAAAACAATCTACGTCGAGCAAGGAGATGGGCGTGTGACGCCAGGCAAAAATGACCCGAACAAGACAGATTAATTTGCAGACCTACAAAGTTCGAGAGGAGAGGGCTGAACTTGTCTCGTTTTGGACACGTCCCTGACAATAACACTCCGGGGCTTCTTTCTTAACCTAAATAGATTTCGAACTTTTATTTGTTTTCCTTGTTTTTTTTTTTGTTTTTGTTTCTTGTGTGAATCTCTTTTTTTTTGTCTTTTTTTTTTAATTGGTGGTTTTGTGCCAGTAACCTGATTGGTCAGTGTTTATCTCGAATTTGTTCCATAATTGATAGTTATGGAATGTGCATGGAGAATTTTAGGTTGATTGGATTTTCCATTATATATATATATATATATATATATATATATATATATATATATATATATATATATATATATATATATATATATATATATATATATATATATATTTATATGAACTTTACCACTTGCACAATTGTTCTGTGTATTAAAATACCTCCGCTAGATGCCATACGGTTTAAATGAAGTCCTGTTTTTTATATATATATATATATATATATATATATATATATATATATATATATATATATATATATATATATATACATATATATACATATATAAATTTCATCTATAATAGCTATAATAAATTTTGATCTATCCTTACTCGTATACCATTTGTTTGTCAGCATATCGCTCCACCCCTCTCTCTCTCTCTCTCTCTCTCTCTCTCTCTCTCTCAAACGTATTAATACGAATGTCGAGCCAGTGAGGCTCCAAGATGTCATCACCTCGGCCATCCTGTCAAGTGATCCTTGGGGATCCAAGGGCACTAAATGAAACGGGTCGTAATTGCGTAATTGGCCGAAGGTGGGTCGCTCCCAATTTGCTCGCACTCTGGCGGCCATTGTCCAATTTTCTCGATTAGTTTTCGGGTGTGTCACCGTTTCTGCTGCGTCGAGGGTTTTCGTCAAATTTTTTTTAAAATTTCCGTTAATATGTTATTTATGAAAATTATAGTTTTTAAATGTCAGTTTATGCGTGTGGGTTTGTGAGGAATTTGGTTTGATCATGGTGATGTTTTTCATATGTTTATGAAGATTTATGTATGTTTTTTATATATATATATATATATATATATATATATATATATATATATATATATATATATATATATATATATATACACACACACATATACATTATTATATATATATATATATATATATATATATATATATTTATATATATATATATATATATATATATATATATATATATTCATATATATATTTATGTATGGATATGTGTGTATGTATATATATATGTGTGTGTGTTTGTGCATGTGTGTGTGTGAAGGTGTATATATACATGATTTTTACATAAAAGAGATAATAGGTGGTTTTGCCATTTATTTTTGTTTGGTATCTGTAAAATTTCAAATATTTAGACTAATAATAATAATAATAATAATAATAATAATAATAATAATAATAGGATTCACTCATACCTTATAAGAAAATCCCCATTCTGAACATATCTGATATATGACAAAAACACGCACAAACACACAAACACACACACACAACATTGTACTCATTTTGAAGATTCCAATCCAAGATTTTGTTCCTTACCTATCCTTAGAACCTATTTCTTGCTAACGTCAATTCCAGCAGTATCCTAATCACATCGCAAATTCAAGAACACAGAAACTCCTTCATTATTCTGGTCAGTATAATCATTTCCCCCTTCTCTAACATTCCATTTTCTGCTCCTGAAATGTTGGGCTTCTAACATTCCGTTTTCTGCTCCTGAAATGTTGGGCTTCTTATTGATATCCGGTCTCTTCGTGAGCTGTTTCTTTCAACTTATTCGTCTCTTCATATTTTGAATTAAGGAGTTTCTATCGATTTATATCCAAGTTGTCGTTCAACCTTGTTTGGTTAATGGGATGAGTGAGGCAAATATTGCAAGAATGGAAATAATTTAGGAGCAGAATATTTTGAAAGATAACAGAAAAGTGAGTAGGAATTAATGCAGGTATTTGGAAACCATAGTTAAATTGTATTCCTCTTATTTGGCTAATATGATAAGTGAGGCAGTTGTTGCAAGAATGGAAATAATTTAGGAGCAGAATATTCATAAGTAGCAGAACAATGAGTTTGAAGTCGTGCAGTTATTTGGGAACCATAGTTGAATTGTAGTCTTGAAGTTTAAATAAAAAAAAGTATCCACTATCTAAGAACGATGAAGCTACTGAAAAGATCGTAATTAAATGTTAAGCTGGAAGTTAAGCTTAAATAAATAGCCACCTTTTAAAGATGAAGCCATTGAGAAGATGGTAATTAAATAGTAAGCTGGAAGTTAAGCTTAAATAAATAGCAACTGTTTAAAGATGAAGCCATTGAGAAGATAGTAATTAAACAGTAAGCTGGAAGTTAAGCTTAAATAGTAATTAAACAGTAAGCTGGAAGTTAAGCTTAAATAGTAATTAAACAGTAAGCTGGAAGTTAAGCTTAAATAGTAATTAAACAGTAAGCTGGAAGTTGAGCTTGAATAAATAGCCACTTTTTAAAGATGGTGCTACTGAGAACATCGTTGATGAATAGTGAGCTGGAATTTAAGCTTAAATAAATAGCAACTATTTAAAGGTGGAGCTGTTGAGAAGATCGTTGTTGAATAGTGTGGTAGAAGTTGACATGAATATAACAGCCACTGCTTAAGAATGACCAAAACAAAATTCATGATAAATGAGGAGAAATGCAGGAGGAAACTCCTCTCATAACACTTAGGGCAATAAAATTTCCCAGACACGTCCGACCTCGGTCACGAATCCGGCTAACGTTAACGAACGAGGGAGACCCATTAAGAGAGAGAGAGAGAGAGAGAGAGTCTGATATTCCGAATGACATAATTACGACTGGATAAAAAAAAAAAAAACTCACTGCGTTCGGCACGGCTTAATGAGACTTCGAGTTGAAGACATCGAGTCTTTTCTTCTTCTTCTTCTTCTTCTTCTTCTTCTTCTTCTTCTTCTTCTTCTTCTTCTTCTTCTTCTTCTTCTTCTCCATTCCTATCTTTTTTCCTATTTCAACGAGGAAAGATTTTGTACACCCATTAAATCTTTAAGATATGTTATATTCTGCAGTAGTTGTTCTGTATCTGTTATAAACGCTCGCTCACAATATTATAATCGCTAATAATATAATAATAATAATAATAATAATAATAATAATAATAATAATAATAATAATAATAATAATAATAATAACATGACGTCAGGAAGAAAACTCTAAGAAATATATTTGTGATGTCTTGAATGCGCCATCATTATGTCATGAGATATATAAAACCACTTCTTCTTCTTCTTCTTCTTCTTCTTCTTCTTCTTCTTCTTCTTCTTCTTCTTCTTCTTTCTTCTTCTTCTTCTTCTTCTCTCGCTTCGTTCTGACGTCTATCCCTGATTACTGTCATTACCATTTCAGTACACTAGTCCTTTTTTTAATCTTTGTTTGGAAGATGCATACGCGGGTTTTAGAGCAAATATTTTTATGATATCCATTTACTCAGTCTAAAAAGTAAGGATATTTTTGGTGTAACTGAATCTCGGTGTTATTCAGCAACAGTGCGAATGAAAATAGAATGAATGTGAAAAGATGTTGATGGAATAGAAAGATAACTTGTCAAGGATTACGTAATCAACATGTCTTAAAAAGAGAACTGCCATAAAACTTCGGAGTTTCTGTCCTCATTCCATTTGCTTAGTAAGAAAAACGAAGTTGGGGAGAGGTTGGGGGCGGGGGGTGGGGGGAATTCCAGCAGAGATCAAAACGGGAAACAATAAAAAAAGAGGGGGGTAGGGAAGGGGGAAGTGGGAGGAATTCCATCGGAGATCAAAACCAGAAACAGTGACACCAGAATTAGAAGACTGTAACTACACTCTCGACAGCAGCAGTTTGGCTTCGAAGGGCTAATGAACATGTCCGCAGGATCCACAAAAGGACTAATTTTGGCCCGGATGCGAAACTATTCTGCCCGTGATGATTGTTCTTCTCATTTAGCATAGCAGCATGAATGTGCTGCGTCAACAAAGAGCCTAATCCATATTTTACTGGGCTTTGGAATGGCTAGGAGATGAGCATGGTCCAATCCCGGAGGCAATGATTCATGGTAGGGTCTACGACAGTTTAATTCATTAACTTTTAACTTTGTTGGGCAAAAGTCCACTTTTGTACCTTAATAAATGCAGCCACAGGAACATGCTATAATCCCATTTATAAGAAAAAGGAGCTAATACTTGTTTAACGAGTAGCAAATAATTTTACTGAATATCCGTTTCCACATAATATTAGGTTTGATATTGTGATTTTTATATTAATTTATTTTGCATCAACAGCAGATGCCGGTGGTCATTTTGTGCAAAAGGTGACAATAATTTTTTATCAATAACTTAGAGCTGATAAAGGAAGCTTAGAATCATAATTGCTAGGTACTGTTCTTTTTATTAAGGTCGGATCAGTAACATGATCATGCAAAGGTGGAAAGAGACTTAGAATATTCCATAAGTAAATCGTTTGGAATATTACCACACACTCACACACACAGTAGAATGCAGATGGATGGAAATGATGACAGTGGATATAAAAGACAGCTCTGCAATTCAAATAGCCCCATGACCTATTCCCTGAAAAAGGGTTACATTTTCCATGACATAATGAAGTCATGAAGTCACATTCAACACATCAAAAATATATTTCTGAGACTTTCCTTCCTAACGTCAATTCTTTATTGTTATTATTGATAGGGAACGTTTATAACTGATACAGGATATCTGGACTGTGACAGAAAATTTAAAGATTTATTGGTTATACAGAATCTTTCTTCCTTGCAGTAGGAAAAAAAGGGATACGAATGGAAAATGTCAAAAAAAAGAGAAAATAGTTTTCTAAAGAGAGAACGAGGATCAGGGTGAAAAAAGGGAACACCCTTCCATTATTGGTACTCCAGTAGCTGGCATTTAATCCCTTTTCCCCACCGACAGCAGAAGTGAAAATTGGAGGGTGACGCCGAAGAAGCAATAAGGGAAATTTATAGTCGGGAATTAATTTAGTGTCGAAGTTGTTACCTCGGTTTGAAAAAAGGGGGGAGAGTAAATCTAACCAGATGAATTAAATTTAAAGATGTCCTTCGTGATGGGATTAATTAGATTTGTAATGGAGAATATTAAATGTCATATGTTCCTCCTTGCTGACACGTTTTTTTCTATTCCTTTTCTCTGTAAAACAATTTACGAATTCCAACAAATAGTGAGGGTAAAAGAATTGCATTCCTGTTATTCCGAAAAGCAAAAATAGAAGAGAGGAGAGAGAGAGAGAGAGAGAGAGAGAGAGAGAGAGAGAGAGAGAGAGAGAGAGAGAGAGAGAGAGAGAATATTCCCTATATTGACAAAGTCAATGAGAATTAAAGTTCTTTTTTGTTCATATTAGCAGTGGTAGTAGCCAAGTAGTAGTAAGAGAGCAAATGTTATTAGCACTAGTAACAGTAGTATTAGAAAGCAAATATTAATAGCACTGGTAAAAGTAGTATTAGAAAACAAATATTAGTAGCACTAGTAACAGTAGTGTTTGGAAGCAAATATCAGTAGCACTAGGAACAGTAGTGTTAGAAAGCAAATATTAGTAGCACTAGGAACAGTAGATTTAGTAAGCAAATATTGGTAGCACTAGGAACAATAGTATTAGAAAACAAATATTAGTAGCACTAGTAACAGTAGTGTTTGGAAGCAAATATCAGTAGCACTAGGAACAGTAGTGTTAGAAAGCAAATATTAGTAGCACTAGGAACAGTAGAGTTAGAAAGCAAATATTGGTAGCACTAGGAACAATAGTAGTAGAAAGCAAATATTAGTAGCACTAGTGACAGTAGTATTAGAGAGCAAATATCAGTAGCACTTGGAATGTTAGTAGTAGAAAGCAAAACTTAGTAGCACTAGGAACATTAGTAGTAGAAACCTGACCATTTTATTCGAAATTAGGAAAGCCATGAATAATAAATAAAAGATATTGAAACATTTGTTTGTTTGAAAAAACATATACATCTTCAGCATTCAAGAGAGAGAGAGGAGGGGAGGGGTGGAGAAGCTTCGCCACTAATGAGTATTTGTCGAAAAAAATACAAAAGAAAAACATTCCACTGACTCAGCTTTTCCGGGATAACCATTAACTGTGAAATAGTTACTGGGGAATTTTAAATGTGTTACATATTCAAAGGGAATTTTGCCCCAGGGAATAGCAGGCGAAGAAGAAGAAGAAGAAGGAGGAGAGAGAGAGAGAGAGAGAGAGAGAGAGAGAGAGAGAGAGAGAGAGAGAGAGAGAGAGATTCAGTACGGAAGGAAGCTTAGAAATATTCGTAGTGAATAGCAACATGCACAAAAATACGAAACAGAATAATGGATGAAATAAAAATAACATTAACAAAAGCTTTCCAAAACCTAGTTATTGATATTCATATTTGCTATTTGAAACTAGTTGCCCTTGGCCACTGAAAACGAAAGAGGTATGTAATAAACTAGTTTAGAAACATGATGAATTTGGAAAACATTCAAGGTGGAAAACCTAGTTTGACAATCAACATTAAGTAATGTTTTGAGATTAATACAATTTCAGTCAACCAAAAGAAACACATAATATTTCTATCAGCTACTATCGTCAATACTTCACCCTTAAAACAACATTCATCACTTGTGGTTTGGTTTGTGAATAAGCTAATATACTTAAGTAACTGTAATTCCCTAATCCACAAGGTTTCATTTAATTCTCTTTAATTAAGACTTATATCTCCTAAAGTTTTTACCTTGACGTCAAATACTCTCTATACAAGTTCAGATGTTAAGCTTTTCCTAAGACCAGGTCTCTTCTATATATTGCTGTCCCAGGCCTCTACTTTGATAAGCTCTTACTTTTAACTGTTTGGAATCATAAGAATATTTTTTATAGTATTTTATCCTGGCGTTCTTAATTTACTTATTAATAACTCAAGTTTGAATAAGTATCCTGTTTTACAAAAAATGATCACTGTCTGTAGAGCTCATTTTCCTATTGATATGAATAACTTCTTCCTTATGTACTACCACCTTTAATAATAATAATAATAATAATAATAATAATAATATAATAATAATAATAATAATAATAATAATAATAATAATAATAATAATAATAATAATAATAATGGAGAAGCAAATCCACAGTTGTGTATATGTACATATATTTAAAGATAAAACAGTGTTATTTTTAAATATATGTACATACACATAACTGTGGAATTGTTTCTCCATTTTAAGACTCATGCTATTATGAGTATTATTTTTAATAATAATAATAATAATAATAATAATAATAATAATAATAATAATAATAATAATAATAATAATAATAATGATCCAAGGGGGATAAAGACATTCCTTGCTTATTTCCAAAGCATAACAGCATAAAGAAACCCTTGAAATTGGAAGAATTTGATATGCCTTAACAAACATACTTTTTAAAACTCCAGAAGAAGAGCCTTTATGTCACAAGCCTTTGCCAGAACGTGGCTGAAAGCCCTTCACCTCTAGTCTCGAATAAAAAAAGAACCGAAGTGTCTATCTACTACCTATTTTTTTCCACAAAGAAGCTTCCAATAGAAAAGGACCCAATAAAGTTGACTACGGGAGCAACTAGCCACGCCATATATGCTGACATAATAGATAAAGCCAGATATTATGAATATCCACGTAGGGGGCTAGTGCCGTCAGTGCACCTCATGCGGTGCAATGTAGACACTACTTAAGGCTACTTGCAGCGTCCCTTCGGCCCCTAGCTGCAACCCCTTTCGTTCCTTTTACTATACCTCCTTTCATATTCTCTTTCTTCCACCTTACTTCCCACCCTCTCTAACAGTTGTTTCATAGTGCAACTGCGAGGCTTTCTTCCTGTTACGCCTTTCAAACCTTCTTACTGCCAGTTTCCGTTTCAGCGCTGAATGACCTCATAGGTCCCAGTGCTTAACCTTTGGCCTAAAGACTATATTCACTATATTCAAATATGAATATGTGGAACAGAGAGAGAGAGAGAGAGAGAGAGAGAGAGAGAGAGAGAGAGAGATTCAGTATGGAACCTGGAATTATTCATAGTGAATAGTAACATGCACAAACATAAGAAACAGATTAAAGGATGGAATAAAAAGAGCTTTGACAGAGAGAGAGAGAGAGAGAGAGAGAGAGAGAGAGAGAGAGAGAGAGAGAGAGAGAGAAATCTGATGAATGGTCTTAAAAAGTATGAGTAAGGATTACCTGGTCGAGGTCCTTTCTTTGTTTTTATTTTTTAATCCATCAAGAAGCAGTGATATATACTTGCACAGAGTAATCATTACTCTTTCAAGTTAATTTTCTCTTTACTCTTTTTCTCCCTCTACAGATCCAGCCCCGACACCTGCGTCATTCAACAGCTGACTGGCAACCAGGTATGACATTCAAGGCCCAAGTTAAGACAATATTCAACGGCTGACTGGCTAACCAGGTTACGTCATTCACAGCTCAAGTTAATACAGGCTTACTTGGATTGTTAAAGAAGGTTCCTATACTGTGTTTGGAGAGGGGTTTAATGCAGATGACCAGGTTTGTGACCAGAGAGAGAGAGAGAGAGAGAGAGAGATTCCATACCGTTTCTTCACTCGTGCTGGAATGGGATCGAATGTAGATTGCTAGGTTTGTGACAAGAGAGAGAGAGAGAGCTATTCCCATATGCGATTGCTAAGTTTGTGACCCTTCCCATATCGTTCCTTTGCTGGAATGGGATCGAATGTAGATTGCTAAGTTTGTGACCCGAGAGAGAGAGAGAGAGAGAGAGAGAGAGAGAGAGAGAGAGAGAGAGAGAGAGAGAGAGAGAGATTCCCATATCGTTCCTTCTCTCGTGCTGGAATGGGATCGAATGTAGATTGCTAGGTTTGTGACCAAGAGAGAGAGAGAGAGAGAGAGAGAGAGAGAGAGAGAGAGAGAGAGAGAGAGAGAGATCATTGTTATGCAATGACACAGCTCAAGTTAATCTACTTGGACTGTCAAGGAACGTTCCCAAACAGTTCTTTCCCTCATGTGGTTCCGGGATTCGATACAGATGGGTATAAAGCTTTGCCACTCGAGAGAGAGAGAGAGAGAGAGAGAGAGAGAGAGAGAGAGAGAGAGAGAGAGAGAGAGAGATTATTATTATGCAACGAACCAGCCCACCGCACACCGAGCTCATTATCTGGAACGTCTTATTCGGACGGAGAACGCCTTCCGACTTCCATGAATTCCCGATGTCCTTCCCTCCTCCTCCGCAACGTCTGCGAGAACCTCGCCTATTAAAGAGTAACGCATTTATTCTTGTTTCCTCCGTGACGTTCCGATCCTAATTCTTCCGCGAAAATTCTCTCTCTCTCTCTCTCTCTCTCTCTCTCTCTCTCTCTCTCTCTCTCTCTCTCTCTCTCTGCTTACGTAAGCCTCCCTGGCCGAGATCCTTGCCCGAGGATTGAGTTGAACCAAGCGTTGCGGGATGAAAAGGTAATGCAGATATTTTATTTGTTGGGTTTTTTCTTATTTGCTTAAGAGATTTTGGCGATGCGTATATTTTAGGCGTTAGGAAATATAAATAATGTACGTATGGATAAGAATATATAGTGAAATCTAGGTTACGTCGTGAAGGTGAGAAATAGATGGTAATGACTTACCTGTTATAAAAACTAGGTCGTGCATATGTTTGTTATGGTTAAAATAGTCACATATATATACTATATATAATATATATATATATATATATATATATATATATATATATATATATATATATATATATATATTCATAAATATATTTTATTTCCAGTTTTGTAAAATATAATTTTATAGCTGAAGAGCTATGTTGGGAAATAAAAGCAAGCTCCTATGATTTTGTTTACAAGTATACATATACAATTTTGGATGTTTCAACCATAACAATGACTTCCTTATCAAAGTAGTTCAATAATTCTTGCCACAGATGAGTTCTTGCTCAACAAAATGGTATGAGCAACTGCTTTTGGTAAATGTATGTGCGCAAATGCTTTCGCTTTTTCACGTACCTGACCTACGTAAATTATGTGCAAATATTTGTGTTTGTGCAAATAGTTCATTCCCGTTGTATTTTGTAATATATTGGAGGATCTGTCCAAATCTCACATTTATGAGAGAATATGACATTATAAATACACCTTCAAACTTGTGCACTAATTTACGCTTGACACAAAGCAGGGAGGATAAATGATATGCCAACAGTCATGGTAAATAACTAATAGAAAGTATATCATTCAAATCTTGATCTAAACACTGACATTTGTTGATCTTTATTTCAGTAGCCAACAATCAGGTTCGCTGAAATTTTATCGCGCTTTTAGTAAAGAAGCGAATTTATTCTCTGTTCGTGCTATATTGCAAATGGAGCCACTTGTCTTTTCAGGAATTTAGTCACAACTTCCGTTTTTGTCAGTAGGTTTCCGTAGGCATTTTTTGAGTCAAACTGTTGTGAGAAATGGACCAGTAATCTAATTGTTTAAAAAATCCAAGAATTAGAATATGAAATATAAAACTGATGTAAAGTTATAACGCTAACTTAGAAAATTATCACGTGTTGTTCTTCCCTTCCCAAAACCTGTATTGAAAACTTCGAAGACCTATTTCTAAGGACTAATACCTGCCAACCATTTAATAAGCGAAAAATTACTGACAGCATATTACGTTAGGGAAGATTTGCATAGCGCTCGGTATCAGGATAATTGATGATCAGGACACTATGAATCATTCATGTGAGAAATTTCTGATTCAAGTTTCAAATTGCCTTTCCCAGAATTTTTTAAGTTCTGTAGGATATTTACTTTTAAAATTCTTAGATAATAAGATTACTTTTGCATCCCGAATACAAAATATTGTATATAAGTTTTCTGTAATTAATAAACAAATTTTGCAATATGCCTTCGTAGAGAACGTTTGAGAAAACTGAAGATAAAAAATGTTATGTATAAGTTTTCTTTACTTAATTAATAAATCCTGCAGTGTGCCTTTCTAGAAGAATGTTCGTGGAAATTATAATCAAATAAAATATTTTTTACTAATTATCATACATGATTTCATATAAATTATTTCACTATACCATCTGTATTGGGATATTTTCATTGATGTTAAACATTAGTCCCCTTCATTTAGCAAAATATTTTCACTTCACAAAGACACCAATAGAAATCTGCTAAAAACAAAGGTGAAAAGACGACCAAAGAATTAAACATGAATCAAGGGTTCTGTTTTCCCAAAATAAATAGCAAATGTTACATATATAACGATTTAAGTTAATTATTCTCCCAACACGCGAGACACTTTCAAAGAGCCTGGTTGTTGGCTGTTATTCCAAAGAGAAACGAAAACAGGTCACCGTCGCTTAAATAACTGCGTAGGTCAATATTAGAGCGATCCCTTCCCTCTCAATAATTTGCTCTAATTGTTGGCATAACAATTATCCTTCCTGTTTATGCCAAGTGTAAATAGGAGAGGATAAAAAGCCGTCGGTTTAAAGGCGAATTTATAATGTCAGATTGTCTCATAAAATGCTGCTTTGAATAGTTTGCCCAATAAATGCGACCATTAAGGACGATAGCTACCTACAATGGGACGTGAGTTATTGTGATGTAGTTGACGTACGGAACACGGACTGGACGTAAATATTTGCATATATATTTTAGACTGAGTGGCACTTAAAAATGCAGAGTATAATTAAAAATGTGTATGTAGCAGACGTGCACATTCAAGTATACTATATATATATATATATATATATATATATATATATATATATATATATATATATATATATATATATATATATATATATATATATATAATATATATATATATATATATATATATATATATGTGTGTGTGTGTGTGTGTGCATTATATATTATGATGGAACGATAGCATACTTCAGGGCAGTTTATTACCTAATTCTGTAAATGAAAATATTGAAAATAATGAAATATTAATTTTCAATATGGTCTACATTGGAATTATGTTGAGATGATTACTCTCTTTAATGGGAAATGCATAATGTAATTAACTGGAGCTGTATTGTGATATTGAATGGCAATTTTCCATTCAGAAATTTCATATACATACTTTGTGAGTTTTACTTAATCTTGTACAGGCGACAAAAGGGTATATCAGTATTATCATTACAGTGCGTAAGCCGGAAAAATATGGAAACGTCTACGGAATAACCAACCCACATTTCACTTACTCTTAAATCTGTTACTTTAGCGATAGTTAACTGTGTCGATCTCTGAATGGTTTGGGATCGATGGAGGAAAGAGGAACTTTGAAACAGGAAAATAAGTGAGGTTTTTGCCTCATGTGGAGGGAAGACACACTGGTGAGTGTGTCTTTAGCGGAGAACTATGGGCTGTCGGTGTATTCACTAGCGCTTAGCCTTTTTTTTTTGCCGTTCGAACGAATGCTGTAGGGTGCTAGATTACATAATTGTGCTTTGTGTGTTTGCAAGTAGTACGTCGATTAAATAAATGAATAGATTATTAATTAATTAATTAATTAATAAGCCTCAAGTAACGATTTTGTAGGAGAGAAAGTTCGAGTGAATAGTTAGTTGGGATGTAAGAACGAAACAGGTAGTTAGCTACGCACTGAAACAAGACCTAAATTTCATAATCAATCAATTAATACCATTGTTTGCAGTTTTAGATTTGGACAAAAACAAAGTTTTCGGACGGGCTGCAAAGTGTCAGTTTGTGAAGGGTACGAAAATCCTTTGATATAGTTCTGAATATTTTCAACAATTTACCTCTTTAGTTTTGTCGCTGAAAAATTTGGTTCCTATGCACTCTGGAAGAGTAATAGAAGGGTTCAACGGCAATTATTTCAGTTTAAATATGGTTTTCGATCATTCATGATTCTTCGTCAATTTCTCAAATATTCATAATATTCTCGAGATGTTATGCAGATGAAGCACAGTGGTTTCTATAAAACACCTGGCAGTTCATGAATCTTCAGAGAAGCTCTGTCTGACAGTCAAAGGCTTCCTATATTAGACATTATTTAGAAGCTTTGATTTAAGTGCGGTAACAATGGCCATAGAATAATGCATTTTCCACTGCACGGCAAACCAGTTTTTTGCAAGAGGGGTTTATCTTCATTTCCATTTATTACAACATGACTAGGAATCTCATATTTTACCGAATGGAAGAATTTTACCTAGATTGCTGTCAGCCCTCATAAAATGGTTGTAATATATCGTTGCCCCTTATCATGACAATGGAAACCTCTTCCAAAATTCAGGTGACATTGGTGATCAGGTAACAAACGGATACTAATTTATCTCCTGTAAATGCAAGTGTGTATATATATATATATATATATATATATATATATATATATATATATATATATATATATATATATATATATATATATATACAATATGTATATATATATGCAAATAAATATAAATATTAATATATATACATACACACAAACACACACACACACACACACACACATATATATATATATATATATATATATATATATATATATATATATATATATATATATATATGTATATATCTTTCAAACAAAGGCAGCGCAATCATAACCGGATGATTGATATCCAATTGCCTTGTCAAATGAGCGTCCACTGCGGTATTAGGTCACCGACTTCTATGTATTTCTTGGCGGTCATCTATCAAGGTACGCACCAAACCCAACGTGGCTTAACTTCTGTGATTGGAAGTCCAGCCTCGTCACGAACTTAAGGCTACTGTCAGCAGTATACGCTGGTTTTGGCTGAGTGTACTTGCGCATAGTTCTGGAGTCCGTTTAATTCTCTCTCTCTCTCTCTCTCTCTCTCTCTCTCTCTCTGTTCATCTCTCTGTTCATCAATACCGTAAAATAAAGCTTGTCTGGCCTCTTCTTATCTTTAATTCTCTCTTTCTTTCTCTCCGTTAATTTGCCTTTCTGACTTTCTCATACTCTCCTTAATCCTTGCTCTCTCTCTCTCTCTCTCTCTCTCTCTCTCTCTCTCTCTCTCTCTCTCTCTCTCTCTCTCTCTCTCCATCAGCACCATAAAATAAAGTTTCTCTCTCTCTCTCTCTCTCTCTCTCTCTCTCTCTCTCTCTCTCTCTCTCTCTCTCTCTCTCTCTCTCTTCATCAGTACCATATAATAAAGTTTTGTCTGTCCTTTTTCTATCTTTCTTCAATTCTCTCTCTCTCTTTCTGTCCGTCAAATTGCCTTTCTGACTTTCTGTACTCTCCTCAATACTTGCATTCTCTCTCTCTCTCTCTCTCTCTCTCTCTCTCCGTCAATTTGCATACCTGACTTTCTTTTACCCTCCTGAATCCTTGCTCTCTCTCTCTCTCTCTCTCTCTCTCTCTCTCTCTCTCTCTCTCTCTCTCTCTCTCTCTCTCTCTCTCTCTCTCTCAGGTCGTAGGCGATATGTCAAGTCTCATTTGCCGTCCTGTCAAGTGGTTCTGCGGAAAGCAAGAACACTGAACAGAGATATGTAATTGCGTAATTGGCACAATGTGGATTGCTCGCAAATTACTCTCCTGCTCTCGCTATCTCTCTCTCTCTCTCGGCCATTGTCCAATTTTCTTGATTGGTACAATTAGAGCCTTTGAAGATTTTCCGATATTCCGTAGTTTCAGATTCTCTCTCTCTCTCTCTCTCTCTCTCTCTCTCTCTCTCTCTCTCTCTCTCTCTCTCTCTCTCTCTCTCTCTCATTGTCTAAATTTTTTTTTTTTTTTGCAAAACATGTTTTTGGGGGACATTTTGTGATAAGGTTTTGTTTATGAAGTGAACCGTAATATTAAAATGTATTATTATGTCATGATGATATTATATATTCACCTGTTTTTGCATTCATGACTAAAATTTTCTTTTGCATTATACTTCTTTTGATCATAAAGGTGATTAACAGATATTCCTGTGCCCAGATGCCTTGTTTTGTGATATATAAATATATATATATATATATATATATATATATATATATATGTTACTAGATGATTAAATGATGAATCATTTGTATGTAATACTTAAGATATATATATATATTTTACTCCATTTTCTGTTATAAATGTCACAGCAAAGGGACCAAAATTCAGACAGCAGAGAAGACCAACAGCAACGGCATGAAAATGAAGAAGAAGAAGAAGAGGAGGACTTGACAAAGAGTCTTAGATGACTCCCACGGTCATATATGAAGCATTATCCCCAGTTCCCGAGGACAGGTCTTTGTCAGAGTGCCTAGGTACGAGGTAAAACCGCTTGCCATGGAAAAATTGGAAGTCAGAACGGCGCATTGGGAACTAAGAATAGATAAATCACTCCAAAGTAAAGATTTTAACGAAAGCTTCAGAAGAATGATAAGGTATGGATTCGTGGAAGTTGGTGGACGGTAGCTATCTGAAAATAAATAAGTCTTGCGTGTGGTAGATTCCGTGGAAAACAAGATTTGAATCATTCTCTCTCTCTCTCTCTCTCTCTCTCTCTCTCTCTCTCTCTCTCTCTCTCTCTCTCGTGTTCGTTACTTTTAGCCGGAATGTTATACTCGTGATGCCTAAAACCTGCTCGTTTATGTAATCTGTCTTGAAATTATGCGTGGAGAATGTCTTATAATCATTTTCAGATTCTGGGCAACAGGATAATAAGTATTTTCCGGACATGCATGACAACGGCATTGCTTGCTATTCTTAATAACTGCCCTGTTTATTTGTATTATTATTATTATTATTATTATTATTATTATTATTATTATTTCAGACTAATCAGAGCGCTACCCCCATGAAGAGAACCCTGGTATAAAAGGAGACGGACCCAACTCTTACAACCAGTCTTCCTAGCAATCCTGGAGCGGACACACGCACCAGAATCTTCTTATAGTGTGAAAATATTTTCCCTATTTCTGTGTACAGCCTTAAATATTAAAGCATTATTTACAAAAGATTCCTATGGAAACTCGTTTTTATAAACATATACCATGAGAACGGAATAAAGGCGACATTTTTGGACTACCACAAGACAGCAACCCATGAACCTGGAGGAACTCCACACAGTTCCTTCTTTCTAGGCGGGAAGTTTGCTCTCGATGACATCAGTAACCACTCATGCTGCTTACGTCATCAATCGTTGCCATGTGTGGCTAAAATTCTAAAACTAACTCGTCATTTATCGAAACTTACCTCGTCTTTGTATGTATATGTATTGGTACACGGTCATAATTATATTTAGAGTATTTTAAAATGGATTTTGATAAAGAAATGCTCTTTAGCTGCTAATTATATGCTATTTTTGTCCATCAAAGAGTGGCCAGTTTTTGTATTTGATGGCGAAGAAACCATATTCCTATCCAAGGAATCTAGAGTAATAAGCAAAAAAATACTCAAGTTTTATTTAGCCATTAAAGCGATAAAATCTAATTTCGATTTTAATGTCTTTTCATCAGGTTATATCACTTTTCAAATAATTATTGTAAGACACGAACAACAATTAACGATGGAAAATCAGTATTTCTACAGGAAATAGAGTTCACCCATATGGCAACAATGGAGAAAGGTGGCCTCTGCATAAGTAACTGAAACAACTAGTTGGTTCTTTCTTTGATTAAGAAATACAGAGAATACAGTGTATGGAGATCAAATGAATATGTAATCACACTTCCAGTGTTGGCATACCTTTAACAGCTACCACTATGCAAGAGCAGACATTTCTATAGTGAATATTTATAAAAAAAAAAAAAAAAAGGACCGTTATTTTGACCTAACTGGCAACTGAGGACTTTCTCATTACGTAGAGGAGCATCCATTCACAAATACGGTCGTTGACGTCATCACATGTATAGTAAACAGCAAAAACATCTCATGGATGAAATTAAACGCAAGCTTATTACTCTTTATGCATATAAAGGCTTAGGCTTCATATCGAATAAAAGTATCCCAGATGGGATGCGAAATTCACAATTATCAATAATAATAATAATAGTAATTATTATTATTATTATTATTATTATATTATTATTAATATTATTATTATTATTATTTGTGTAATAAAAAACCGTTCAATCTTCGAAAGTGTTTGATTTTGTCTTTTACATAGCAACATAGTTTGCA
The DNA here is from genome assembly GCF_040412425.1 of Macrobrachium rosenbergii. Taxonomy (NCBI): domain Eukaryota; kingdom Metazoa; phylum Arthropoda; class Malacostraca; order Decapoda; family Palaemonidae; genus Macrobrachium; species Macrobrachium rosenbergii. The sequence continues at coordinate 97,767,359 of NC_089781.1, forward strand.
ATGTATAGTAGCGGATTTTTATTGCACAAGCTGTTTTTCACGAGGTTATGAATTTCATGGCAATAATAATAATAATAATAATAATAATAATAATACCTCCTCATGTTTACAGAAAATAATAAATAATGCTCTCCCTTTTCCCTGCACAGCAGAGAAGCTCATAAAACTTTCTGCCTGCATCCTTTGAAGAATGGAATTAATAATTGTTTAAAGGAAAAAGCTCGAGGAAAATGTAATGATAACTCAAAGGGATAATATATAATGAATTACTCAAAAACTGGAAAAAAGCTAGCAGAGAAAAAATGATATACTTTGAAAAAGTAAGGGAATCATTTGACAAGAAAATTTATTCAGGGAAACACGAAAGTTCTGAAAGCAAATAGTTATCAGTTTAATTATATCATCATTAAAATTATAACCCTCTCTCTCTCTCTCTCTCTCTCTCTCTCTCTCTCTCTCTCTCTCTCTCTCTCTCTCTTCCGAAGGATAAGTTATAATGCACATACACACACACACACACACACCTGTTTAACGAAAAAATGACATGATTCCTCTTATCAATTAATTCTAATGTGATCATATTTTTCAATTTATATTTCTGTATTGAGTTCTCAAATCATTATTTACAAAAACTTATAATGAAAAAAATACGCCATAAGAAAGAGATAAAACGGGATAAATCCAACGAAATTTTTGGACGTTTGGAAAAACGGCAAACAGCAACGCCTAAGTTTGGGTGAACCCACACAGTTCCTCATTCTTGGCGGGAAATTTTCTTTCCCATCATTGGCTATCGATGACGTCATTAACTACGCCTACGTCTTACGTCTTGAAACAGTTGTCATGCGTGACTTACATTTCAACCATAAACCGTCATTTATTTCGACATATCACTTCTTCGTGCTTATACCCATTGGCACAAAGTGTTAAACTCTATATAAAATATTTTGGCATAGATCTGAAATGAAGAAATGGCCTTAAGTGATAATTATCCGGCATTTTTGTTCATCGTAGAGTTGCCAATTTTTGTTCTCATGGCAAAAAGATCTTATTGTCCAAGGAGTCTGGAGTAAAGTGAATTACTAGCTAAATTTTGGACTTAATTAAAGCTTTACAGTCTAATTTCTTTCTTTAATCCATTCTTATCAGATTTTATACATTTTCAGGTAATTATTATTAATAAATGACAATTAACGACACAAAACTAAAATTTTCATAAGAATTCGAATTCGCCCAAATGGCTACAATGGAGGAATCTTCCGAGTCAGAAAAAGATATCTTTTTAAAAAATCAGAAAACCGCGTAATATCAAAGAGGCTTGAATATGACGTCACGAGATACTGTTTCTCCTCATAGCATGGGGTGGGTGGAGCTTGTTACCTAAGATTGAGCCAAAATTTCCATTTGTAGAAGCCAGTGTACCCGCGTGACCTGTGAGGATTGCTTATCAGTGCTGCCTATTTAAACGCCTATAACGCCGTCGTTTCCTGCCCAATTTTGAGGATTTTTTCAGGTTTTGTTGCATGAAGGTGTTACAGAGTGTTCTGAAAATGCCAAAGTGTGATGGAATGGTGTTTTATAAGGGAAAGGACCCGGCAAGAGAGAGAGAGAGAGAGAGCAGCAGTTGGAGAAACCAGCATGTGAGGGCTTTATCCCTCCTAGCAAGTTCCGTTTATCGGACCTTACTCAGTTCCAAAAGAATCATTTAACGCCTAGAAACATAAATAGAGAGGCCATTGATGTCTATAGCGAGTGGAAGTGACACAGAAGAAGAGCTATAGGATTGCAGGATGCACACCAGTGGCACTTTACGGCTTATGAGAGGACCACCAAAGACACTCGGCAAAAATAAACCCTCCCCGCCACAGTATTAACTTCCGAAAGCAAGGGAATACTTTTATTTTGTGCTGGATGGACAAACACAAGGTTGGTTACTGTCATAACCAACTTGCAAGGCACGGAGGAGGAGGATGTTCAGAAAAAGGTGGAGTTACGCAGGTGGTAATTATAGTATACAACGACCTGTTGCCATTGGGAATACGTACAGTATATGAGGGGAATTGATCACTTAGACCAAATGATCAAATACTACTACAGCTTCATACGGAAGAAGGTGAAGTGGTCAAAGAAAATGCTGATGTACTTGCAAATTGCATTGCAAAATGCATCCATTTTGTATCGCGAGTTCACCACAGACCAAAATAAACTGAACCTCTTGCGTAAAGCTCCATGACCTAGCATATGTCAGTTTGATGGATTTCAATCCAGATGAATGAGTGGCCTTCTGCTGGTGATACTGCCATTCCCCATGATGATACTACCCCTGTACCACCCTTTGGTGCAATTTGCTATGCCTTCGTCGGTACCTGAAGACGAGACGCCAAAACAGAAGTCAAGCATCGTTGATCCCAGATCTCGTCTTTCACCTGGGGTCATTGTTCATTTGCCAGAGCCACTGTGGCCTCCAGACTTCAAGAAGCAGAAGAAGAAGAAGGAAGGAAGAGGTGCCGTGTTTGCTCTGTGGAGGGCATTCGAAACGACACCACTTATCATTGTCCTTCTTGCAGAATATATATCCCTATGCATTATAATGCAATGCTTGCGTGATTACCATACGAAGCGAAACTACTTACGGCCACCTGTCCACCACCACGGCACCTCTCCACCCCCCCCCACAGGTCTGGGGTGGCTAGCAGTAGTAAGAGTATCAGGAATACCTCCTCCTCCTCCTCCTCCTCCTCCCTTCATCTCCTCCTCATCCTCCTCCTCCTCCTCCCTTCATCTCCTCCTCCTCCTCCTCACCCTCCTCCTCCTCATCATCCATCTCGTCCTCCTCCTCCCCCTCCACCTCCTCATATCCATCTCATCCTCCTCCTCCTCCTCCTCCTCCTCCTCCTCCTCCTCCTGCTCCTCCTCATCCCCTCCTCCTCCTCCTCCTCCCTCCCTTCATCTCCTCCTCCTCCCCTCCTCCTTCATCTCATCCTCCTCCTCCCCCTCCTCCTCCTCCCCCTCCTCCTCCTCCTCCTCCTCCTCCTCCATCCATCTCATCCTCCTCCTCCCCCGCCCCACCTCCTCATATCCATCTCATCCTCCTCCTCCTCATCCTCCCCTCCACCATCTTATCCTCCTCCTCCTCCTCCTCCTCCTCCTCCTCCTCCTCCTCCTCTTCTCGTTCATACGACGTGAACTGCAAGGTCTTCGAAATAGAGGAGGAGGCACGAGCGAAATATGAAGACCAGGATTGTTGGTGAGTACACCAGATTACATCTCATATAATGTATATTTATTTATTTTTATGTATTTATTACACAGTACATTATTTCATGGTGTTTTTATGCGATTTTTGTATGTTTTCATTATTTTCTTGTGCTTTCATGTGTAATATGTTTTTTTTTGGAGAAAATGTTGTATGATTATGAACGCAATTTATATCATGCATTTGCATTTTGAAAAATGTTACTAATTATAAGCATGCATAATTTTTTTTTCAAATGAACATAACTTATGACATTTTGCAATGCGCATAAGTTCAACGTGGCTGTTCAAGCGAATAAGTTTATTTACTTTAATTTCCCGGTGTGCAAAGAAACATGAGATATCACAATTTACCTATTTTTGGCAAATTTTAAAATTTAAGTAACGTGAAATTTCTCCCTAGCTGCCGTCGCGAATTTATTTTTTGTGGGGGGGGGGAGTTGTGTCATACCCGACATATATAGTAATGAATTATATATCATTGAAAACGAAAACGGTTGAACTTTATCAGTGAGTAAACAAAAATTAGTTATTTCTAGTTACCTATTTTTGTAAAATTTTTAATTGCAGTTAACTCTTTGAAATTACCTTTTATTCGTAAGTTCTCCTTAGCTGCTCACGCAAGTTTGTTTGTTCACATTTTTATTTGGGGTGTGCAAATCATACATAACACAAATGATAATGAAATATATATATATATATATATATATATATATATATATATATATATATATATATATATATATATATATATATATATATATAAATATATATATATATAATATATATATATATATATATATATATATATATATATATATATATATATATATATATATATATATATATATATATATATATATATATATATATATATATATAAAATCATAAGCCCGTAGGGGCCTAGCGCCGTCATTGCAGGCATTACTTAAGGTTCTTTGCAGCGTCCCTTCGGCCCCTAGCTGCAACCCCTTTCGTTCCTTTCGCTGTGTCTCCTTTCATATTCTCTTTCTTCCATCTTACTTTCCACCCCCTCCTAACCATTGTTTCATAGTGCAACTGCTTTGAGGTTTTCCTCCTGTTACACCTTTCAAACCTTTTACTGTCAATTTCCGTTTCAGCGCTGAATGAGCTCATAAGTCCCAGTGCTTGGCCTTTGGCCTAAATTCTGTATTCAGTTCAATTCAGTATATCATAAGAAACGCAAATTATATTAATTTCTCACTGTGTAAATAGAAATTAGATATCTCAATTTACCTGTTTTTCGTGGTTTTTTGAAAAATTAGTAACAAACAGGTGTCGCTTACCGATAGCCTAACCTACAACGTGCGTATATTTTGCATTTGTTTCATTGCCATTTGTCATATCATTCCTAACACAAAGAGTAATGAATTATATATCAAGAGAAAGGTATATTTCAATTTTGTGCCGAATAAAAAGAACTGAGGTATCTCTGTTTAGCGGTTTTTGGTGAATTAAGAAAAAAAAGTGGGAAAAAATTTCCAATACGGCTAATTTTAACTCGTGGTACGGATGCTTTATTTTTATTTTATGGGCATTTTTAACATAGAATGACAAAATACAATTCACTAGCTTTACAATGACATTAAATTCATAAACGTGGCATAAAATATAAGGATAGACGGAGCAATAGAAAAAATTTACTGCTATACATATTCGTGAAGCTGCCACAGACCACACCTGACGAGGCCAGTAGAGTGAAAGAGTTTATTAGGTACTTTGCTCATTATTCCAGAATCCTTGGAAGAGGCCTTGCCTCTTGTACCTCTTAAAACAAAAACTGGCAGCACTTCGAAGAATAAGCATAATGATCAATTAGCACTTGAAGAGCATTTTGTTATTGCAAATCTAATTCTAAATCTTTATTTTTCAGTTTTTAGACTGTGCCAAATGGACCTACACACACACACACACGCACAGATGAGGTATATTTAAATATAAATCAAGGTTAGGATGTTGTAGGTTAGTGATATATGGCAACGTTTCATGACGTAGGCTGCATGTCGTTCTCGACAGCCAATGACAGAGCAGAAAATTTTCCGTCAAGAAGGAAGGGACTGTGTGGAGTTCCTCAGTGTATATGGGTTGCTGTTTGAAGTGCTTCAAACAACATCAGATATTTGAAGGGGTCCCTGTTTTATTATTATTTTTTGCCTTTATCGAGCTATATAATAAATGGGTTAATCCTGAAATAATTATCATGGCTGATTTAATCCCTAAATACAAGTATCGAGAAAATATTCTCGCATTTTGAATTTTCTGTAAAAGAAAACCATTGCGCCGGCTTTGTCTGTCCGTCCGGACTTTATTTTGTCCGCATATTTTTCAGTGCGCACTTTTTTCTGTCTGCGCTTTTTTCCGTCCGCACTTTCGTGTCCGTCCTCACATCTTAAAAACTACTGAGGCTAGAGGGCTGCAAATTGATATGTTGATCATCCACCCTCCAATCACCAAACATACCAAATTGCAGCCCTCTAGCCTCAGCATTTTTTTTTTATTTTAAGCTTAAAGTTAGCCATAATCATGCTTCTGACAACAAGATAGGATAGGCCACTACCGGGCCATGGTTAAAGTTTCATGGGCCGCGGCCCGTACAGCATCATACCCCTTTTCGCAGACGCCACTGATTAACATTACCCAAGTTCTAGAGCAGTCAGCATGTGTATGTAAGAGTGGGAATAAGAGGAATTGTGAAATCATTTCATTTTTATGCTTCACATATAAAAGATTTCTAGCGTTTGAAATATTATATCCATTTTATATCAGTTACTCGTGTATAAACGCAATAACAGGTATTTTACAAGTGTTTTCCGTACGTACAAAATTCTCACTGGTTAAGCTTGTAGCCCAGAGCTTAGAATTACAACAGAATTCTGACCGAGATGACTGCTGAGGATTAAACTTACAGGTTAATAAAATACAAGGAAATCTACATTTATTCGATTGTAGAAACTTTCTTTAAAATTTTATGTAATTGAATTTTTTTTCCTGTTACAATAGAGAAATTTGTTCTTGGGATTTTTCCATATAAGTCTCTTAGCCTTTTTCTAATTTCACGTTTTGAAATATACAGAACGAATTTAGGAAAGTCATAAATTGAATTAGAAGAAATTATATAACTATGACATGGGTGTTCATCCAGTTATCCAAATCAAGAATATATCTGAATTATCTGGATTATTTGTAGCCCATTTATATTACTAACTCAAGGGCTTATTTTAACTTGAAATATTTCCTATTCACTCATTCAAATTCCATGCTCAGATAATTTCGTACACATGATACGATGTACATCAAGAGAACGCCACTCGCCTAAGATGGCACATGCATATTCAGGAGATTCCTTTATGCATTGGGGAAGTATAAAATTCTTGAGTTTTATTTGCGTTGCAGAATAATGATACGCAAGGTAAGATGTGCAAGATTATGGCTCCTAGTAGATGGATCTTCCGGGTATTAGAATTTCATTGTACTATAGTATTTTTATTCCTGCTGACAGTTGGCGCAGGAGTTACCCATTATGTTTTATCAGAGTTTCATTGCAAAATAGTTTTTTTTTTAATTCTTGCTGAGAGTTTATGAATGAGTTACCAATTATACATTAATTGTAGCGCTTAAAAACATCTATAGTCACAATTTACATGTTGAGAAATTTATCAGTAATATAGACAACTTTCCTAGGTTAATAAAATATACATGCAGAGGATTATATTAGAACCTATATTAATAATTCAATATCTAATCATTAACATATCGTATATATGCATTATATATATATATATATATATATATATATATATATATATATATATATATATGTATGTATGTATGTATGCATATATATACGATATATATACATATGTATGTATATATATATATATATATATATATATATATATATATATATATATATATATATATATATATATATATACACATACGACCTAGGACAGCTATTGTAGGTCAGCCTTCTGGTTGACCTCAGGCTCTAATTAAATGCTCCTTGGCCCAAGGTTGGTCTCTCCAGACCATAATAAGGAAACCAATAAAAGGCTCTTTTTAAAGAATCTTGTAGAAAGGATTCATCATCTCCCCGAACTCAGTGTGGCACATAGGCACTGAAAAGACAGTAAAAAAAATAATTAAACATCAAACAAGTGCAGATAAATAACGTTCATTGAGCTCCACGGGTCTAAGAAAACAGTAATAATGTATTCGAAAGATTAATCAAAACTTTCACAATTTCTTTTATAAGTTCTTTTGGTGACTTTTTACTAAATATCGTAATCCTGTTTTTTGTTATGTCAAATGCTCCTTTCGCCTATCTTAAATTCAGAGTGAATTCATTTACCAACGAAAGCTGATTATATACATAAAGTAGTATTAATCAATTATATACTCATGGCATACACATACACCACCTAATGATACACACACTGTATGTTGGGGTTTGTGGTCAATAATGTCAGCGGCAGGAAGTATAAATTAAAATAAATGTTTTTCTGATGTCAAGTTAAGAAAGACAACTGAGAGATAAATTATGTATATTCTTGAATTTTAACACATTTATTAAATAAAATATAATTCTAGCTAGTTATCATCAAGTAGACCTCCCCGGAGTGGGGTAGTGCCGTCAATGCACCTCATGCGGTGCACTGTAGGCATTACTTAAGGTTCTTTGCGGCGTCCCTTCGGTCCCTAGCTGCAACCCCTTGCGTTCCTTTTAGTGTACCTTCTTTCGTATTCACTTCCTTCCATCTTACTCTCCAACCTCTCCTAACAATTGATTCATAGTGCAACTGCGAGGTCTTCCTCCTCTTACACCTTTCAAACCTTCTCACTGTCAATTTCCGTTTCAGCTCTGAATGACCCCATGGGTCCCAGTACTTGGTTTTTGGCTCAAATTCTGTATTCAGTTTAATTCAACAAACCTTATGGGTCCCAGTGCTTGGCCTTTGGCCCAAATTCTATACCCAGTTTAATGCAACAAACAAACACGTCACTGTCATTTCCAAAATGTGAAGATATTAAGCCCAACCGTTATTGTTTACATATGAGGTACGGTTTCTGGGTAGTATTCCACGTAATTAGCTGTAATTTTCTGCATATGAGGACATCCCATTAGATTACGGCGAATTCATAAAACAAGAATGGTAAACTTTGGCTTCAATTTCCGAGGCTCGCTAATCGAATCAATTACATAGTAATTTCAGGGTATTGCTCGTGAACGAGTTTTCTTCTGGATCTTCCAAATATGTAAGTTGTTGGAATTGTTCATATTTCGTTGGTTTTTACTCTAAATTTCAACAAATTTACCTAATCTCAAACACGATTTTGTTCCGGCAGTATTAAACTATTCTGCACAAGAACAAAATCTGATTTTTTTTAATCACTTTTTGCATTATCATCATTTAGTTCAAGATGTTATGAACTATATCACACCTTGTATGTCATTATTAGACTTCCTTGGATTCATAAAAAGCATATGGAATATAATACCAAATAAAATAAAGCGGGAGTATCAGTTATTAGATATGGTACAGAAGATCAGTTGAAATTTCAACAAGAACAGTTCAGAATGTTAAAACGAGTGAAAACTTCGAATTTCCTCATCCCTGTAATTTACTTGAATCAGTGGTAAGGTTCTCGCCTACCAGTCGAGAGGACCGGGCTTCAAACCCTGCCGCTCACTGGTGGCTTGGGGATGGATGGCGCCATTGCGTAAACCCTGTGGCCCGCTAACCTAACGGTCTGGAAACTCGAGAGGGTTAGTAAGAAAGTAGGTACCAGCCCTCGGGCGGGGGTGTTGAACATTGGGCCTAGCGACACACTGGCCACTTGTCTTAGGCAATGGGACTTCTCCCCCACTGGCTGTTGGCCTAAGAAACCGAAGTTCAGTGCCGGCCCTATGAGCCTTGCGAGGCCTAGGAAGACTTTCATCTAAACTTAATCATAAGAGTCTTTACCTTTTAACAGAATATTCGACAGTTTCATAAATGGCTCAGTATCTCTTACATGAACATGTACATAAACGATGGATAGTGACAGGATAAATGAATAGATAAATGTATATACAGAAAAAAAATTCGTATATATTATTTAGGGCACTTGGACATATAAAAATGACTGATTGATTGATTTACGGGTTTTAAAACTGGCATTGATATGAAAATGCACATATAATATTAGATGTAAGCATTGCATACATAAACACCTCGTGTATAGGGCTTTTCCATTTGTGCTTATGATTACAAGATAACATTGCATAACACATCCTAAAGTACGTTCATTTTCGTCTTGTATTGAGTAATGTACCGTGCCTAGCTTGAATCAAGCATTTAAGAAACTGGGCTGCTCGTATACTACAAATAATTGTTTGCCAAGTCAAGAACATTAAATAATTATAGGTGCTTTATTCCAAGAGAACATTAAACTAATAACTGAACAGAGAAATGAGTACAATGGCTACTCAGTTCTAAAAGATATTCATCCCTAAGAGAATCGGTGAAAGCAATCATCTCTTCCTAACTGTCAGTAGTGTATGATCAGAAAGTGGATGGAGAACCAATATAATTAAGAAATTCTCCACCCTGAAGAGGGAGCATGACGCTCCGAAACTCTATGTGGATTTCTTAAATATGCTGGTTCTCCAGGTGTTTTTATTTTCTAAATTTCAAAGTTCAATACTAATCTGTCATCGCCAGTAGAGAATGGCCTTTTATGTCAAATGGATACCAAAATGAGCTTTGGATAAAATAGAACCAGAACTTGGAAAAAGTAGACTGTAAGGCAACTACATTCACCAGAGCATAAATTCACAAGTCAGTCCTTCCTCATCATCTTGTATGAAACATTAAATGCACTTCATATCCGGTATGGCAGTCGAGGAGAGAAACAGAGGGGGCTCTCTCTCTCTCTCTCTCTCTCTCTCTCTCTCTCTCTCTCTCTCTAAAAAACATACAGTCAGACGGACAGAGAAATGTGTAATGGTATATAGTCAAGGAGAGAAACAGAGGGGCCCTCTTCTCCCCAGTCTCTCTCTCTCTCTCTCTCTCTCTCTCTCTCTCTCTCTCTCTCTCTCTCTCTCTCTCTCTCAAAGCATACACAAACAGACAGAGAGAAATGTGGAAAGGGAGAGGGAAGGGCATCCGAAGGCTTTTAATGACGCTATTACCTCAGCATCGTCCTACTTTCTCATTACACCTCAAATTAATGGAAAGGCGCAGGACTGAAGAGGGTGGAAAGTCTAATAGAGGAACTTAGCCGGTGGAAATGAGAAATAGGAAACGAAAGAAGGAGAAGAAGGAGGAGGAGGAGGAGGAGGAGGAGGAGGATACGATCTGGCTGAGCAAAAATTAAGAAGAAGAAGAAGGAGAAGGAAAAGAGGACCAAAAATAGAAGAAGGAGGAGGAGGATGGTACGATCTGGTTGAGAAAAAATGAAGAAGGAGAAGAGAACCAAAAATCGAAGAAGAAGAAGAAGAAGGAGGAGAAGAATAAGGAGGTAAGAGGAGGGACAAAAAAAAAAAAGTAATTGAACTCATGAATGGGGAAAGGAAAAGCTGAGATAAAAAGTGAGTTGCAGCGAGCGTTGGGTGAAACAAAAATGAGTCAGACAGAGAGAGAGAGAGAGAGAGAGAGAAGAGGAACCTGGGTAAATGGGGAGTATTATGCAAGGCTTAATGAAACAAGAGAGACCCGAGGAAGAGTAAATGATAAAATTATTCAACGGAAAGAAAAGAACTGGCGTGGGACACAAACTTTATTCCGAGAGAAGGAGTTGTAAATAAATTGGGATAAGAACGGACGAAAATAACAGGGCTTTTAAGCCTCTGTTGTATAATACAATAAGGGTGTGACGCAAGCAATATTATGCACAAAATTTAAATATTTTAATAAATTTTGTTTCCGGAACGAATTTCGAATACCTTTTAATGCCTGAATTATCTATTTGTTCACCTGATGCGGTGCACTGTAGGCATTACTTAAGGTTCTTTGCGGCGTCCCTTCTGACCCTAGCTGCAACCCCATTCATTCCTTTTACTGTACCTCCGTTCATATTCTTTCTTCCAGCTTACTTTCCATCCTCTCGTAACAATTGTTTCACAGTGCAAGTGCTGCACCTTTCAAACCCTTCTACTCTCAATTTCCCTTTCAGGCGCTGAATGACCTCATAGGTCACAGTGCTTGACCTTTGACCAACATTCTATATTCCATTCCATTCCATTCCATTCCATATTCCTGTTTGTTCACTTGCGAATTTGGTTTTAAATTTATTTATTTACTTCTCCGTGTCATAATTTCTATAATTTTTATTTCATTTGTGTTACCTCTCAAAAAAAAAAAAATAAAAAAAGACAGGTATCTCATTCTTAAGGTCTGGCGTTAGAAGGAAGTGTTTTGTTACCTGACATATATTTACTGAACCACAACAGAAAACTTTTTTTTTTTTAGAATATTTATCCCCAAAAGTTAAGCTCAGATGAATACGGTCCAGATGTGTCTGACCTTTTTTGGCTAGTGTCCCGCATGAGGTGCACTGACGGCGCTACCTCCTTCGGGCAAAATTGCTCGGGACGGAATTTGGGAGAGAATGGAGAATTGGTACCACACTCGAAAAACTTTAGTGATGATGCATAAGCACGCACACACACACACACACACACACATAGGGCAAACAGTGATACACACTAAGCGAGTGTGTGTGTGTGTGTGTATTTATCTTGAAGTCCTTTTTGTCCCAAAACGATTTAGCCTTCTTTCGAATGCAAGGATTTTAGGATAAAGTTGCTAAATTGTTGCCTTACCTCACGATGAGGATTGAATTGAACTGAATGTAGAATTTAGGCCAAAGGCCAAGCACTGGGACCTATGAGGCCATTCAGCGCTGAAACGGAAATTGACGGTAAAAGGTTCAAATTGAAAGGTGTAACAGGAGGAAAACCTCGCAGTTGCACTGAATCAATTTTTAGGAGAGGGTGGAAACTAAGATGGAAGAAAGAGAATATGAAAGGAGGTAGGGTAAAAGGAACGAAAAGAGTTGCAGCCAGGTGCCGAAGGCACACTGCAAAGGCCCTTAAGTAATGCCTACAGTGCACCGAATGAGGTGCACCGACGACACTACTCTCCTACGGGGTTATTTTCGAGGACTATAATTCTGAAAGTGCCTCGCTTCGATAAGCAGTCACCAGCCGTACTTATCTATGATCGCCGTAAGAAAGCTCTGTTAATACGAGCGTAGGTTCGCGTACAGAAGTAATTTGGTAGAGCTATACAATAAAACTAAAACATGCATTAAAACGTCTCTCTCGGGAGAAAGTTTCCCTTTATCGTTTATTGGCCATTTGCCGAATGAAATCTCCGTTGGAAAGTTTCCCAATTCGAGCAGTTTAGTGGCTCTTTCTCGACGTTTGTTCTTATGCAAAGGGAATCGCCCACTTGGCTTCAAGTTTTCAACTCCAGACATTTGTTTACGTCAGAAGACGCGACAAGCATTCAGACTTCCCTTTATTTTATGTCCTTCCTTCCTTCCTGTCATTGAAATAATAATAACAACTGTTGAAATATTGGCTGGTTAAGAAAAGAGCCACGGTCGAAAAGCAAAATTTAAGTAAATAAATATAAAAATATACGTTTATATAATAATTTACTTAAACTTTGTATTTCTGCATTGGCTTTTTTTCTTAACCATTTAAGGCAAACGCGAAGAATGTGTTTTTACTGCTGGAAATATTGGTCAATGAACTAATTATCACTTCGTAAACAGAAGGAATGTCAGTGCGTAACTGACTGTTTTCATTTTGAAAAGAAGGAAGTCTTCAGACTTTGTTAGCAAAGTCAAAGTGTGTGAATGACAGTTTTACCCCTTAACCCACAAGCGGATCCAGAAAAATTTCATGGGGGAGGGGGCACCAATTTTCATAATATATGTACATACATATATATATCTCTCCAATGCAGCACGAAGGGACGCGTGCTTGAGAATATTATAAAACCCACGTCAGAAGGTGAGTGAAAATGGGGATTTGGAACAAGTACTTCCGTAGTTTAGTCTACATTTTCAAGTTCACACTCAGTGTGAACTTGACGTGGATTATATATATTATATATATATATATATATATATATATATATATATATATATATATATATATATATATATATATATATATATATATATATACATTTATATGTGTATATATACAATATATATATATATATATATATATATATATATATATATATATATATATATATATATAATATATATATATATATATATATATATATATATATTTATATTTTATACAGTACATAAATATATATGTGTGTATATATGTATGTGTATATATAGGCTACTTGGTAAATATCTTCTTATAAGAATAGGTGTATTGTTCAAGTACCTTGCATTATTTTTCATGGGAGCGGGGCACGTGCCCAGGTCACCCCCTTCCCACCTCCCCGGGGTCCGCTAGTGCCTTAACCTCTTTCTTTCTGAAAGAACAAACTGAACAGGTGATTATCTCCAGTTTGCAGAATCAAGTTTATTATAACTATTTAAAGGGAAAATTACTATTTCTCTTCATGTATATAACTTGTTTTTACTCATAAACATTTCTGCGATATAGTCATTTGTACCGTACTTTTATTTCCCTAATATTTAAAACATTTCCATAAGACGCTTTTAACTGATATATTTACAAAAAAAATAATAAATCTTTCCACTTTGGAAACTGGATTATGCGGATAGGATTACGTGACGGCGACTAAACATTTACATGCATATATATATATATATATATATATATATATATATATATATATATATATATATATATATATATATATATATATGTATATTGTATATATATATATATTGTGTATATGTATATATATATATATGTATGTATATATATATTGTGTATATATATATATATATATATATATATATATATATATATATATATATATATATATGCATGAATATATATGCATATATATATGTGTGTGTGTGCATTTTTGTGCGAAATCTACAGTCAAACGATTTAATCTTTAAAGTGCGTAGCATGCTTCCCCCCCCCCCTCCACCTTATTTTAAAGACATTAGCACAGAATTATTTCTTGATTAAATACTTCTTCTTATATATCTTCCTATCACCCTAAGCATTCCACTTTTAAATAATGATACAGAAACATAATCATATATCATTTCCCAGTAACTTTCAGAACAGTTCCTGATCTCTGACATTTCCGAGAACGGAGTCTCAGAAATGAGCGATGTATTTAGCGAAGTTGTTCATCTCAAAGCTGACATTGTTCTTTTTCTTTGAAATGAAAATTGACAGAACGCTCTCATTCATCGCTGGTGTTAAGTCCGACCTCTGAACTATCACATCTTGCTAAGTCGTCACGGTGCATGATTTTCTATTACACGTTACTTCCTATGTAAGTAACCGAGGGTAACCATATTCACATTTATAAATCCTGTGTATTAGGTTTTCATGAATGTAGATTAAGCAGGTACATATCCAATGTGGTTCCATTCAAGTGTGGTCAACAGTCGATTGAAATTATGACCGGTCAGATATTTCCTGTTTTACGAATGAAAAAAAAATCACTTAACATTTAATTTCAATTTATTCATATGTACAACCACCGTCAACTATCGATTAAAATGATGCTAAGTCAAATATTTTCTATTTTCTGTTATACTGATGAACAAAAATCACTAAACATTCAATTTCAATTTATTCATATGAATAACAAAACATTTGATGCTAAGTGAAATATTTTCCATTTCCTGTTGTACTGATGAACAAAAATCACTAAACATTCAATTTCAATTTCTTCATATGTACAACCAAACATTTTCCCTGAATCTTCATCAGTAACCTTGAACACCCTCCAAGGTTGAAGTAATGAAAATAATAAATAAAAACAGAATCATATACGCAAAACAGCAATGGTTTCCAAACTGAGAAGTAATTTACATAAAATGATGTGTGGGATTATTGCGGGATTAAGGTTTTAAACCCCAAATCCTTGGAGTAATACGGCCATTGAATCTGTAATCCACACTCCCAAGTCT
Source organism: Macrobrachium rosenbergii (assembly GCF_040412425.1). Classification (NCBI taxonomy): domain Eukaryota; kingdom Metazoa; phylum Arthropoda; class Malacostraca; order Decapoda; family Palaemonidae; genus Macrobrachium; species Macrobrachium rosenbergii. Next base: position 97,782,722 of record NC_089781.1, read on the forward strand.
TTCCTGACCCAGTAACAAAGCGGAAGGAAATGGAAGTGTGCTTACTAATTTAGAAAAAAAGTTTTTTAAAGAATAAATAAGTGCTAAACATTTAGGGGGTCAGTCAAATTTTTATTCCCTTTCAGGGAAGGATGAAATTAGCTTTTAATGAGTACGTGGTCTTTATACCAGAATAATAACTTAAGAATCAGCATCGCAGGAACTCATTTTGTTGTACAATTATTTATAATTATTTTCAAAATAATATTATGCAAATTAATCTTGAA
>NC_089781.1:97787987-97792987 GCF_040412425.1 Macrobrachium rosenbergii
TCTTTTCATTGGTTCCTAAATATTTCTCAGTCATTGGTCCTTGGTTTCCATTTGTATATAGGTAAGGACACTATTTCCCTTCAGAATTTTCCTAAATACATATATACATACGCACATAAATGGATACATACATATAAACAAATAGAGGGTAAGCAGACCAGCATTTCCGAAATATATTTTTGGTGGTGTTCTCTGGTACCTATTCAGTTATTCATATGTAAGAATATTATTTACCTTCAGAATCTCCTTAAAGACACACACTCATATATACATACATACATGCACATAAACAGAAGGCATGCAAAAGAAACTGACTGACGTATTCAAACAGGAGTCTCCACGAGTGGAAGCATGGGAAAAACATGGACGAAAGCATGAGTGAAAGTATGGGTAAAAGTGCGAGTGAAAGCATGAGTGAAAACATGTACAAAAGCATGGGTGAAAGCATGGACGAAAGCATGGGTGAAAGCATGAGTGAAAGCATGGGTGACAACATGGGAGAAAGCAAGAACGAAAGCGTAGACGAAAGCATGAGTGAAAGCATGGGTGAAGCATGGACGAAAGCATGGGTGACAGCATGAGTGAAAGCATGGGTGACAACATAGGAGAAAGCAAGAACGAAAGCATAGACGAAAGCATGAGTGAAAGCATGGGTGAAGCATGGACGAAAGCAAGAGTGAAAGCATGGGTGAAAGCATGAGTGAAAGCATGGGTGAAAGGATGGATGATAGCATGGACGAAAGCCAAGCATGGACGAAAACATGAATGAAAACATGAACGAAAGCATGGGTGAAAGCACCGGAGAAAGCATGAATAAAAGCAAGGATGAAAGAATGGTCGAAATCGTGGACGAAAACAATAGTTGAAAGCACTGATGAAAAGCATCGATAAAAACACGAGTGAAAGCACTGATGAAAGCATGAGTGAAAGCATGGGTGAAAGCACGCTCTCCGTCTCCCTTTGACTTTCCAAGTAGAGTTAAATTCACCGGGTTAAAGCTGAACAGGAGAAAACACCAAAGGGTGATATTGCTACAAGCACTGTTTGCCTGCGCCGCCGCTTTTGTGATACCGGCACTTCATAACACCTCTCTGTTCTGACGCGGCCGCGTCGCCGGGAACAATCTGATGGCCAGCCGTCTACATTTTCCGTGCAACTGGTTATTTCCCTCTCTCTCTCTCTCTCTCTTTCTCTTACACAAACATATATACATACACAAACACGCATGACACGCATAAGCGGGCGAACAATCATTTAGTGTGCAACTGGCTTTCTCTCTCTCTCTCTCTCTCTCTCTCTCTCTCTCTCTCTCTCTCTCTTTTGCACAAACATATATACGTACACACGCATGCCACACGTAAGAGCAATCAATTTAAAAGAAAGTTGAAATTCCTATCTCCATCCATAATCCCTAATGAGTCAGCCATATTACCTTTTCACGATGGAAACTTAAAGGAATTAGAGACAGGTGGGTTAGAATTACAGGAAAACTCAGCGAAACGAATAAATTCAAAATTGCAGATCACCAAAAAGAAAGTCGAAAGCTCTTTCTCTATCTGGGCCAGGGAACAAACGCCAAATTATCTACCAGAAAAACAAGTAAAAAATGCGCCGAAGTTTCTTCAGCGCAATCGAGCTTTCTGTACAGTTGCTACAGCGTATAATCAAGACCACCGAAAATAAATCTATCTGTCGGTGGTCTCGGTATAATGCTGTATGAGCCGCGACCCGTGAAACTTTAACCACGGCCCGGTGGTGACATATCCTATATCGTTGCGAGAATCACGATTATGGCTAACTTTAACCTTAAATGAAACATAAACTACTGAGGCTAGAGGGCTGCAATTTGGTATGTTTGATGAATGGAGGGTAGATGATCAACGCACCAGTTTGCAGCCTTCTAGCCTCAGTAGTTTTTAAGATCTGAGGGCGGACAGAAAAAAGTGCGGAGAGAAAAAGTGCGGACGGACAAAGTCGGCACAATAGTTTTCTTTTCAGAAAACTAGCGAGAAACTGAATCCACGTTTTGTTGGAGAAAAAGATTATGTGGAAAAGAGGCAAGAGACTTTGAAAGTCCTGGGGTGAAAAAACTGCTTTAGGCAAAACTTGTCAAATGAGGTCAAAGCAGGGAAACTATGGGAAATAAAAATGAGGTTTAGCAAAATCAAAACGATGCCATGTACGAGAGAAAAACTCATGTGAAATAATAATAATAATAATAATAATAATAATAATAATAATAATAATAATAATAATAATAATAATAATAATAAAACACTTATGTGAAATAATAATAATAATAATAATAATAATAATAATAATAATAATAATAATAATAATAATAATAATAGGAGGTCTCCCCGAAGAACTTGGGACTTACTGAAGCATTTCTGCAAAATATAAATTACCAAATGGATATAAAGTCTGCCCATATTGTTTGATATAAATAAGTTTTTACTGACTGCTGTCGCTAAGGTCTAATATCTTTGCACGGGAGATCTCAACGTATACCTCACTGGGTATCTACATCCAATCACGCGCACGCACGCCCACACACATTCAGTATATATATTATATATATATATATATATATATATATATATATATATATATATATATATATATATATATATATATACAATGTGTTTATTCAGTATAACCTCGGATACTGATTACAGTTCCCTTCCTTCCAACTTACAGTTGTTCAAGCAACTGTATTCAAAACAAAGTCTCTCACTTCAGACACAGAACAATAACGCTTAGGAAAACAGCAGCCTGACCTCAGTGCAATTTATGAAGGCCTCAAGGTAAACAGCTCCTTCTGAATCATTGACGTTAGGTCATCCCCAAAGGACAAACTGCTTCGCTGACGTATACAGCGTCGAGCGGAAAGGTGGAGCGTAAATAGCGAGAGAGAGAGGGAGAGAGAGAGCGTCTGCCCCCAAAATAACACCTTATATAAAACCCAGCAATAATTCAGTGTAGACCCCGTACAGAGCGAGAGCGAACGAAAGGTGATCTATAATTCAAGCCATCGAGGCTAGAAGTATGTGTCGCCTTCGCTGCTGGCTTCTGAGAAAACAGAAACTTAACTTTTTTTTCTGGAACTGGAACTGGAGGTCTGGATTCTGGAACCACCAGCAATTGCTCCGAAAAACTGCCAACTGGAATTCTGCATCAGTCTGAGATTGCACCTAACCCTTATCTCGAGTTTTAGGGGAAACAAAAGACGCCATTAAAGTTGTAGCTAACTGGCGTTGAGGTCTGGAAGCTAGGAGGCCTCGGCCTCGGCGCATGCGCGAAAAAATACCTGCGCCGTCACCCCCGCCCACGAGAGTTCGCTCACCTGTATTATTCAGAGGCCGGCGCGCCTCTGGTTTGAGGTCACCAGGAATAATAATTATCATTTCAGAGGCGAGATCGCCTCGCAAATGAATTTCCTACAAGCGGCCCCTGAATAAATGAAAAGGCGCGGGAAGAATACGAGTCAACAGTGGATATTCAAGGGGTGCCCAAGGGGGAGAAAAAGTATTCTATGTGTTTGTGATTATCCTGAAATGCTTATGAATATATTTCCTCGGCCTAGGGGGGAGCTGGAAATTCTATAATGCGATGCTCGCCTTTAAAACAGGGTGGGATGAAGGATAAAGCCTGGAATATCTCCTATGACACATTTCTGACTCTCTGCGGGAAAAAGGAAAGCCTCGGAAAATACGAGAAGAAGAGCCTGCGTGCTGGAGCTAGGGAAGAAGAAGAAGAAGAAGAAGAAGAAGAAGTGGAGCGAGGAGGCGCATGCGCGCTCTTGATCAAAGCCCAGATAAGAGAGCGCGGAATAGACAGTTTTAACCCGAGCGAAATTGGCCGAAGTGAGAAACCTTCCCCCCTAGAGATAACAGTAGCCTTCCAGCGGGCTGAAATATTGATGTCTTTGCCTCCTCGCTGTCAGTTGCTGGAATTGTCAGCAGGTATTACGTGTTTCCAGAGTCCTGATTAACTTCGTATTCTCCTCTTTTACGGACGAGAGACACGGCCAGAGGCTGGAACATTCCTGAGAATGTTGGCGTTAGTTCAAGATGTCGAGATCGAGCGAATTCTGTACGATGATCTAATTATCAATTAGATGATGAAATTATATTCAGGTATGAAACAGTGGATGCCAATATGAATTGTACAGGGTGAGATCATTATTAGATATTACAATTCGCCTTGTCCGCAGAGATACTGATGTTCCTTTTGCCTATGAAAGTATTTTAACTTACTGCAGTCAAAGGATTGAGGAGTGCTAGACACATTATTTTAGACAGCTATTTTAAGATGATATACCATGTCAATTCCTTTCTTTATTTCTGGTCTTTATGGGTAAAACTTCAAAATCTCTCTGATCTTTCTCCGGCGCATTCGAGTTTTCTGCACAGCCGCTACAGCGTATAATCAAGGCCACCGAAAACAGATCTGTACGTATATATGCAATATGTATATGTATATATATATATATATATATATATATATATATATATATATAAAACCAAAACCTTCGATAATAAATGGAAGCGACCACCAAATTTATCTCTCTCTCTCTCTCTCTCTCTCTCTCTCTCTCTCTCTCTCTCTCTCTCTCTCTCTCTCTCTCTCTCCCCGCCTTCACTTAAATCTCCAACTGGAAATATCAGTCATTCTCAAAAGCAAAGAAACCTCATTACCCGCTCGGAGAATTTAGTGTTATGTTGCGTTCAGCCAAAAGATTTACGTCGTGAATTAAGAGTAGGAATGGAAGAAAGCACGGAATTGCCTTTCTCTTTTCACTTTCTACTTTCACTTTCACCTCGTATGTTCCCTTCCTCTCTTGTTCTTCCTACATTATTCTTTATTTTTCTTTGTCGGCTCGAAAAAAATATGCAAGTTGGGGAATAAAAAATAAGTTGTAATTAATTTCCGTTATTATTATTATTATTATTATTATTATTATTATTATTATTATTATTATTATTATTATTCAGAAG
>NC_089781.1:97797987-97827987 GCF_040412425.1 Macrobrachium rosenbergii
TAATAATAATAATAATAATAATTAAGATGTTGAGGAAAAGCAATTTAACCAAATTAAATAAAAAAGGAAAGAAATGCGCCGAAGTTTCTTCAGCGCAATCGAGTTTCCTGCACAGCACATAATCAAGGCCACCGAAAATAGATCTATCTTTAGGTGGTCTCGGTATGAGGCTGTATGAGCCGCGGCCCATGAAACTCTCAGCCGGCCGTGGTGGCCTGTGCTGTTGCGTTACCAGAGAAAGAACGATTCTGGTTAATTTTAACATTAAATAAAATAAAAACTATTGAGCCTAGAGGGCTGCAATTTGTTATGTTTGATGATTAGAGGGTGGATGATCAACATGCCAATTTGCAGCCCTCAAACGTTAGTAGCTTTTAAGATCTGAGGGCGGACAGAAAAAAGTGCGGACAGAAAAAAGTGCGGACAGACAGACAAAGCCGGCACAACAGTTTTCTCTGACAGAAAACTGAAAACGCCGTAGATAAAGTCAAAAGGAAGAACTGCCCCAAAAGTCCACTTGAGGCTTTGAGCTGGTCATCTCGTGCCTTGGACGAGCCTCTCAAGAAAGGAATCGCCAACGTTATGGCCGTTTAAGTGAACCCTGCAGTAAGTAGGGAGCAATTTCGGTTTAATTCCTCGGGAAGTGGGATGGAATTTTCTTGTGTTCACTGAGGATTTGAATCTGTTTTGGTTGACCGAGTGAGATTAGAAAATTTGAGAATGGGGAGGAATTTTCTTGCGTTGACTGAAGATTTGAATCTGTTTTCCTTGATTCAGTGAGATTAGAAAACTGGAGAATGGGAAGGAATTTTCTTGCGTTGACTGAGGATTTGAATCTGTTTTCCTTGATTCAGTGAGATTAGAAAACTGGAGAATGGGAAGGAATTTTTCTTGCGTTGACTGAGGATTTGAATCTGTTTTCCTTGATTCAGTGAGATTAGAAAACTGGAGAATGGGAAGGAATTTTCTTGCGTTGACTGAGGATTTGAATCTGTTTTCCTTGATTCAGTGAGATTTTAAAATTTGAATCTGATTAAGCTTTGAACTTGCTTTCAAATGTGAGGGAATTAATGAGTGAATAAAGATGTAATTCATGAATATTATGATAATGAATATTACTCACCTATAAATAAGTATATGCAGAAAGGAATAGGGGACATATTTCTCTCTCTCCTTTTACTACGTCGTATTTTTATTCGGAAAAATATTGAATAAAGGTGTAATTCATCAATATTATGATGAATGTTACTCATCTATAAATATGCAGAAAGGAATAGGGGAAATATTCGTCTCTCTACTTTTTACTATGTCGCATTTTTATTGGGAAAAATATCTAAGAAAATATGTTTCTTTTTCTCTTGAAAAGGACACGAAAGCAGTTGCCCTTTTGTTCAAATAACATTCTCAGGAATGTGTTTATATTTCAGAGAAAGAGAGAGAGAGAGAGAGAGAGAGAGAGAGAGAGAGAGAGAGAGAGAGAGAGAGAGAGAGGATGGTGGGGGGGAATGGAGCATCGCCATATAACAAAACATTGAGCCCAGAATATATATGCATTGAGGGCATTTGATGGTAGAACGCTGACACTGAGAAAATTGTGATTAAATGTATAGATATAAGTATGATAATTGCCATATGTCAGCGATCAGAAGAGACAATTAGTTCCAAGATTATCTAAATCCCTCGAATAACTATTAAAATGCGTATGATCTATACACACACACACACACACACACACACACATATATATATATATATATATATATATATATATATATATATATATATATATATATATATACAGTATATATATTATATATATACATATATATACACATACATATATACATACATATATATATATATACATATATACACACATGTGTGTGTCTGTAAACCCGTAAGAGATAGAACTTTTGGACTTCGCTAAATCACCTGCATCTTTTAGAAGTAATTCCCTTTAATCCTTATCAAATTAATTGAAAATGACGCTATATTTCAACATCACCATTTCTGTTGTATTTTAATCAAAAGACTAATTCCATTTGTATTTTGACTATGTCTAATTTCATTTGTATTTTGATAATAGAGCTCGAGAAAAATAAATAAAGTTAACTTGTTCCTGTATTGCTTTTAACAGTATTAACTATACTGTCTTTGACATAACAACACTGTCATTAATAATCCCTTAACCAAAGTATCTTAATATGCAGAGCCTAAGATTAATAACCTACCCACATCGTTAAGGATATATGACCGTTAGTTGACTTTCCTGCTACGAGACTCTGTTATCTGTCATATGGCCCCCTCTCCCACCCCCTCCCCCCAGTAGGAACTCGAGAGAGAGAGAGAGAGAGAGAGAGAGAGAGAGAGAGAGAGAGAGAGAGAGAGAGAGAGAGAGAGATGAAACTTCATGGATTTACCTCAGAGGCTTGACTGTCAAAGCCCTTTCTGTCTTCAACCTTCCCCCCACCCCATCCCCCAAAATCCCAAGGTACCAACACCCCACCCCTCTTCAAACCAACCCACCAACACCCCCTCGTTCTATGACAAGGACCATCATCATCGTCATCATCTTCCCCCAAACTTTGCGACGCCAAGTTTAGAGACGATTTAGGTTTACGTGTTGTCGTGGTGTTGTTTATAACAACAGTGATTCATTATGGGCATTGATACGAAGGAACACTGACTTTGGAGGTCCTCCGGGAAGGTTCTAATGGTCAGAAATGTGATTGATTGTAGGCCTATTAGCCACAGCACACAACCAGGCCCCCTCAAAATTAAGCTCTTCACTGAACTTATATCAAATGTAAATCATTCAGCTCAGCTAGAACATTCACAAAAGTGTAAAATCAGGCTCTTCACTTAATCTGTTTCAAATATACGCCATTCAACGCAGCTGGAACATTCACAAAAGTGTAAAATCAGTCTCTTAAATGAATCTTCTTCAAATATACGCCATTCAACGCAGCTAGAACATCACAAAAGTGTAAAATCAGTCTCTTAAATGAATCTGCTTCAAATATACGCCATTCAACGCAGCTAGAACATCCACAAAAGTGTAAAATCGGGCTCTTCTTAATCTGCTTCAAAATGCCATTCAACTCTGCTAAAAACATTCAAAAACTTCAAATATACGCCATTCAACATATTAAAACCTTCACAAAAGTAAACTCAGGCTCTTATCGATTCTGCTTCAAATATACGCCATTCAACGCAGCTACAACATTCACAAAACTGTAAAATCATTCAAAATTAGGCTCTTCACTGAACTTTTGTCAAATGTAAATCATTCAGCTCAGCCATTCAAATCAGGCTCTTCACTTAAACCTTCAAATATACGCCATTCAACGCAGCTGGAACATTCACAAAGTGTAAAATCACTCTTAAATGAATCTTCTTCAAATATACGATTCTAGAACATCACAAAAGTGTAAAATCAGTCTCTTAAATGAATCTGCTTCAAATATACGCCATTCAACGCAGCTAGAACATTCACCAAAGTGTAAAATCGGGCTCTTCACTTAATCTGCTTCAAATATACGCCATTCAACTCTGCTAAAACATTAAAAAACTTCAAATATACGCCATTCAACATAGCTAAAACCTTCACAAAAGTGTAAACTCAGGCTCTTATCGATTCTGCTTCAAATATACGCCATTCAACGCAGCTACAACATTCACAAAACTGTAAAATCATCGGCTACACCAAAACAAACTACGTGACTCATAAACACTTGGTATTGGCGAGAGCTGTACACATCCCGCGCAGAAAGCGTTAAATGAAATGGATAAATGATGGCGAGAACCATTACCATTTTGAATCCACAGATCGGAATGAAATGTGCGGCGCTCCCACCTGTTGAGTCGGCGTTTCTAATTACGGGTTCCGTTATGTGCAATATTAATATTCGCACTGGCAGGAGATAGTTATAAATAGTTTTGATTAACTCCATTACGAGAAGAGCTGCGCCGCTCACCCCCACTCTATTCTACGGGCTAAACTACAGCCGTAATGTTTAGGCCTATATGACTCTGTGTTACATTTCATACGGCTGGGGATTTTAAATGATGTTTCTCTCATTTACTTCCCGATGGCTGCTTGGTGTCCGTGGGTCTATAGGGTGATTATATAGATGTTTATCTTACAGGAAAAGTTACCGTTGCTCATAAGAGGGGTTCATAAGAGGAGTAAGTTTTCTTTATTGAAAGAGTGGATACCACTTTTTTTTTAGACTCGCTTAAGGGAAATTTTTTTTGTATTATAAGATGGGAATTATACTTTTCTGCAAGGATATAAATCCAATATGAGCTATTGGACTGTTCAGTTATATTACCGAAGTAAGGCTTTGATGATATACTCGTATATATATATATATATATATATATATATATATATATATATATATATATATATATATATATATATATATGCATATATATATACATATATTATGTTACAGGGAATATGTGAAATCAGGGATTTCAGGAAATTCCTAGAGAATATGTGAAATGACTGATTCGCTAAGGAACATCTGATCCCAGAGGGCTAGTACTAAACACGGTGAAACAATGATTCAACTTAGGACTACAGTGACCACCATAGCCGTGTGGTTTAAGGCCCGTCACTGTAGTCCTGAGTTCTTGTCTTCCGTGGTTCGAGCCCACGAGACGACGAACTTATTATCAACTAAAAAAATTCCCCTTCGGATAACATGCATGAAAATATATTATTCCCGAGGCAGAGCGAATTGGATATTAAAGGTCATTGGTAGCTTAATGCTTGTATATGAATCACGGTGATGTGATACAATTCATATATATATATATATATATATATATATATATATATATATATATATATATATATATATATATATATATATATATATATATATATATATATATATATCGTCAATAAATAAGGATTGTTTTTATAGCTACCTTTCAAGGGAATGAGTGACTGCATCGTCTCTCTACCTTTTTTTTTTATTTTTGTTGCATTTTGTTGCAATTTCGACATCCGAAGAATTCCCGGAGAAAACTCATCCTTACTCAGACAGCCACCCCTGATATTGATATTCATGCCGAAAAAAAAAAATTGTTTTTCGAGAAAGAAGAAGAAAGAAAGAGAGAGAGGAAAAAGTATTTGATGCAAATTGAAAGGAAGTCTTCTTTCCTTTTATCTTAAAGTTGGATGCTGTGACGATGCTCGCTCTTCAGAGTATTCTGTCACACGCACACACACACATTATATATATTTATATACATATATATTACAGATGTCTATAATTGTTATGGAGAAGCTTAGAATTAATTCTGTTAGGAATAAGTTTATATATATATATATATATATATATATATATATATATATATATATATATATATATATATATATATATGTATATAGAATCTAGTGATATAGAATATTTATAGAATATAGCAATCTCTTCTTTCTGTATTTCCCTTTACCTTCTGTTACTTCTTTCTCATGAACACCATATTCTTTGGAGGCTTGAGTTTCAAATCAATGGCCCCTTTGGTGGGCTTCTTCTATACGAATAGGGTTCATCTTCTAAATAATAATAATAATAATAATAATAATAATAATAATAATAATAATTTATTAATAATAAATAATAATAATAATAATAATAATAATAATAATAATAATAATAATAATAATAATAATAATAATAATAATAATTTATTTAATAATAATCTACTAGTCACTTCTTTTTACAAATACATATACAATTGTAATAACTACCATACCCTCTTAACTTCTCGAATTCTACGCACTTTTTTTGGTTATGCTTGTCCCTATAAAGACTTATATCTTAGACACTACTGAGGCTAGAGGGCTGCAAATTGGTATGTTGATCATCCACCCTCCAGCCATTAAGCATACCAAATTGCAGCCCTCTAGCCTCAGTAGTTTTTATTTCATTTAAGGTTAAAGTTAGCCATAATCGTGCGTCTGGCAACAATGTAGGACAGGCCACCACCGTGCCGTGGTTAAAGTATCGTGGGCCGCGGCTCATACAGCATTATACCGAGACCACAGAAAGATGGATCTGTTTTCGGTGGCTTTGATTATAAGCTGTACAGAAAACTCGATTGCGCCGAAGAAATTTCGGGGCATTTTTTACTTGTAGTTACTGTAGGGAAGCTTAAAAACTGTCTTAAACAGTTATATATAGATAATATGCTTTAAAAACAAAATAATTTAATGGAGTCTATGAAATCCATATATACTGTAGGTTATATAAGGAGGCTTAGGTTTAGTCACGAATAAATACATTAGATGCGAAGCTTTCAAAAACCTAAGTGACTTTGTTTTCTAAGGAAGTTATATATACCATGAAAGAGTTCTGACTTAATCCTATCACGGATATAATCCGCTGGCGAGGATTTAATTATGGAAGAAGGTATTGAGGCTCGAGACATATCCTTTATATATCTTACATTTGACTATTTCATATAGTGCCGTCAGTGCACCTCACGGGGTACACTGTAGGCATTACTAAAGGTTCTTTGCAGCGTCCCTTCGGCCCTTAGCTGCAACCCCTTTCATTCCTTTTACTGTACCTCCTTTCATATTATCTTTCTTCCATCTTGCTATCCACCCTCTCCTAACAGTTATTTCAAATGCAACTGCTTTGAGGTTTTCCTCCTGTTACACCTTTCAAACCTACCTACCTCAATTTCCTTTCCAGCGCTGAATGACCTCATAGGTCCCAGCGCCTGGCATTTGTCCTGAACTGTATATTCCATTCCATTCATGTAAGTCGTTACAGTTGGGTTTCATGTACATCTCAATGTAACAATGCATTTTCAGTTTTTAAATGCGTACTTTGTACACTGCAAGTGTGATTATATTTGGATTACTCTCTGCAGTGACTTTCATTCGTTCACTGCAGTGACTTTCATTCCTTCATCTGGAAACAAATGCTTATGTACACTTTATCGCTTTCATTCGGGGTTCATCCGATTCACCTTAAATTTTTTTTTTTTTTTTTAATCTTATATCAATTATCCGTTTAAATATCATTTTGATAAACCACAAGGTAAGGGATTTTAACTCTGTGACTTATACGTGTAGACCAGAGTATACAGATTTTAACTATTTGAATTGGTATACGCGTACACTAGAGTATATAGATTTTAACTGTGTGACTTGGTATACGCGTATACTAGCGTATACACTCTTTTCATTGCAGTGTAACAAGAAAATACATGTACGCACACATATATATGCATACAAACTAATTAGAATTTAAAAGCTATTACACCTCTATATATGCATATATATATATATATATATATATATATATATATATATATATATATATATATATATATATATATATATATATATATATATATTTATGTGTATATATACATACATATATATATATATATATATATATATATATATATATATATATATATATATATACATACATATACACACATATTGATAATTATCATGTCTAAAATCAAGAGCTTTTTCACTGCAGATAATTTTAATATATTTTCAAGATAAACTTGAAAATGACGAACGAAAAATTCTCTGACGTCCTTTGTCTCGATCAAAATCAGCACTGTTTTTAATTCTCACTAAAGTTTCCTCTTTTCTCAAAGAAACTTTCCAAACACGTTTTTCCATTCAGTTGTTAGCTATAATGAGGACCAGTCTTCCTTCCCATTCCTCCTCCTCCTCCTCCTCCTCCTCCTCTCCTCCTCCTTCTTCTTCTTCTTCTTCTTCTTCTTCTTCTTCTTCTTCTTCTTCTTCTTCTTCTTCTTCTAATTTGTTCTTGAGGAGCATAATTGCTCGCAAACAAACCAGATTTTCGCAAAATGTCTTCCTTTTGAATATTAATGGCCGCAGATGCGAGTCAGGACCGGCCGGATAATATAATTAGGCATTCACTTTGGAGCTTGTTATCATATTTTTACGTGGAGGTTCGAGATGGGGAGATGAAAGAGATATGCCTGAATGGGGAGGGTGGGAGGGAGAGAAGGGAGAGGAGGAGGGGGAGGAATGACCCAGCAGTCAATTTTTGCATGAGTGAGAACTGGGTGTTTCCGATTGCCAATGGCAGAGGTTAGGTCTCACAGAGATATTATTTGACCAAAATGTTTCTTTTAATTTATTTTTAATTTTAGGACATTGGTAGAGGTTTGAATCTGCAAAGTGTTACCACCTTCAAATAATTAAGAATTATGGACAGTGGAAAGAGTAATATTTGTGTGAAAGAGTGGTTTTAGATACACAACAAAAGACACACTACACACACACACACACACACACACATATATATGTATATATATACAGTATATATCTATATATATATTATTTGTGTGTGTGCGCACGTATGCGCGCCCACAAGTGTTAAAATGATTACTTTTGTTCTTCAAGAAAAAAGGAAATAAATAGATATACAAAGATTAATACAATTTTATACTCAGTTCATAAGCCAAACAATAATTAAAGTCTTACACAAGTCAGGAACAAAGACACAAGGACACTGATAAAGAAACACACAATCAAAAAAACAAGGAGACAAACAAACAAACTCACAAACAAGGACACGAACAGGTAAACACAAAACAAAGAAACACTCAAGGGCACAAACACCTCAACACAAAAAGGTAACAGACAGACCAACGCACAAATACACAACGAAACAAACCAACAAACACTAAAAGACACAAACAAAGAAAGACGAACGCAAGGTCACAAACATTCAAACTCGCAAGGACCGTAACAAACACAAAAGAACGCAAACAAAGAAACACCCGAACAAACATACAAACAATAAAACAAACTCACAAGGACACAAACAAACAAGGAAACAAACAAACAAGCAAACACTCGAGGAAACAAACACACAAACAAACACTCAAGTAAACAAACAATAAAAACAAATACACAAGGACACAAACAAGAGAACAGGCAAGCAAAAACAAACAAACACGCACAAAAAAAACAAACACACAAACAAACAAACAAACAAAACAAGGACACATACAACGAGGACCCAGAACACATTACGAGAAGAGGCTACGTCATTTATCCAGGCAATTAACGGGATGACGATCCGTTACCGCCGTTGCAATTGCTGGGAGACGCGCATTAGGAGGACGAGAGAGAGAGAGAGAGAGAGAGAGAGAGAGAGAGAGAGAGAGAGAGAGAGAGAGAGAGAGAGAGAGGGAAGAAACGTAGATCAGCAGGAGAAGAGGCATACAGACTAATGAACAGGTAGAGTGGGAGTTTGATAAGAAAAAGGTAATGATAAGAGAGAGAGAGAGAGAGAGAGAGAGAGAGAGAGAGAGAGAGAGAGAGAGAGAGCGAGAAGGTTAGGAAGATACACAGACTAACAGAAAGAAAGGTGTACAGACTAATGGACAGGTAAACTAGGAGGTTGATGAAGGACAAGATAAAACTGAGAGAGAGAGAGAGAGAGAGAGAGAGAGAGAGAGAGAGAGAGAGAGAGAGAGAGAGAGAGAGAGAGAGAGAGAGATGGAAGGGCAGTAAGACGGAATAACACAAAGACAGGTGTACAGACTAATGAACAGGTATACTAAGAGTTTGATGAAGGAAGGACAAGGTAAAACTGAGAGAGAGAGAGAGAGAGAGAGAGAGAGAGAGAGAGGAGAGAGGAGAGAGAGAGGTTACCAACTGATTATGGGGAACGGAGAGAGAGAGAGAGAGAGGGGGTGCAAGGGGGCGGGGAGGTGAAGCAACACGGTCCCGTGCCAGAGGACGCGTTTGACAAAGGGCCCAGGTGAATGTCGCATGCCACCGTTGGCCATCGTTGGCGAGAACCAACAGGAAGTAAAGGTGAGTTGCCAGCTAGCCAGGTTTACCCCCTTCCCCTCCCCCACCCCTACCCTCCCTCCATCCTCCCCCCTTCTCCCTCCCCTTCTCCCCCCATACACCAAAACGTCCTGCCGGCGGAAGTTTCCGGAGGTGCACAGGCTATTCAATGGCTAAGAAGACAATCTTGGAACGGCGGACAAAAACGAAGGGTACGAGAGAGAGAGAGAGAGAGAGAGAGAGAGAGAGAGAGAGAGAGAGGGGTTGTGGAGGGAGAAAAAGAGGTTCTGCATAGGTAGTCAGTTGCTGTAAATCTGTTATCAGAAACTTTATTTATTTAATTTTTGAGAGAGAGAGAGAGAGAGAGAGAGATTCTGCATAGGTGGTCAGTTGCTGTAAATCTGTTATCAGAAACTTTATTTATTTAATTTTTGAGAGAGAGAGAGAGAGAGAGAGAGAGAGAGAGAGAGAGAGAGAGAGAGAGAGAGAGAGAGAGAGAGATTTCTATATTCGTGGTCATTAGCTATATATCCGTAATCAGAAACTTTATTTACTTGTATTCTGAGAAATAATGGAGAGAGAGAGAGAGAGAGAGAGAGAGAGAGAGAGAGATTTCTACTCACGTGGTCATTAGCTATAAATCTGTAATCGGAAACTTTATTTACTTACTTGCATTTTGAGAATAATGACGAGAGAGAGAGAGAGAGAGAGAGAGAGAGAGAGAGAGAGAGAGAGAGAGAGAGAGAGAGAGAGAGAGAGAGTGGTTGGAAATTTGATTCGTATTCATTTATTTTCTTGAATATATCAGTTAAGGTTGCAGTTTGTCATTTCATCACGATAATCTATTCTATAAAAAAAAGTTACACAAATATTGATTTCATTGTATACTTAGTATAAATGCAAATGAGTATACTTGATAGCAAAGAGTACCCACCGAAAACTCTCATTAGCAAGACAGCAAAATTCAATATCTCATATAATATAGTTTCATTTCTCGTTCACCATATCATATTGTTCCTTTACAAATGAGCTGCAGCTCAAATTGTCAGGTTAAATATATCTAATTAAGAAAAAGGATACCTTATTTCTATGAAACTTTTGGGGTGATTCATGGTATCTGAAGTGTACAAGTGATTTAATACTTAATGAAATGTTCAATTATAAAGAATTTTTTTTTAAGTATCTACAAGATTTGTCGTGAGTACATATACGAGTATATGTGTATATATATATAATACATATATATATATATATATATATATATATATGAATATATATAAGGAGGAACAGGATAGCCAGAAGACGTGGTAAAATTCCAGACATTATTATTTCTTAGAAATTAACAGAGGCACAGCCGAGCTTTGGGGAATACGTAACTTTTCCCATCATCAGGTCCTTATCTATGGAATTACATAAAAAATAAAAAGAAACAGTAAGAAAACTATACCGATTGACTAAATCTAAAAAGTATTAAAACAGTTATATATAATTGACAAAACTTTAAAATACATAATAATATAAAGTAAAAAAAAAGGATTTTGACACATAAAAACCTAAGTTAACCAAGCAATAAGAAATCAAGTACCAAACAGAAATCGTTAAATAAAATCACTGAGAAGATAGATACAGAGAGAAGAAGAAAAAAAACAATGAATATTCAAATGATAAAAAAAAAAAAATGATAATGTAGTACAAAATACTGGAGAACCTACTGTTCATGTCGTAGTTAAATGACAACTGGGCGAGTTAGAAGACTGCAAATGGAAGTGGGTGAAATGGTGTGAGGAAAAAACTAAAAGAAAAAAAAGCAAACTATGCAATGAACAATGGAACAGAAGTGGTTTGGCTATTGAGTGTTGGTGATTGTTGTTTAATATGGAGGGACTCTAAAAGGAAGCGAATGGCTATTTTTGTTTGTCCAAGTATTTGAAAATCACTGTATTGTATGTGATGGTGGCAAAGATATAGCATGAAGTCTAATGGCACTATTTTCTTTTTTGCTTAAAGCTAAGCCTGTACGGTGGCTGACACCCCTATGAGAGTCGATGCGCACCTTAAGTAGGCGCTTGGTACATCCCATAAGTCCCAAAATTACATTTTGGGCAATTAAACTTTGTAAACAATGCAGGTACGCATCAACTCCGGGAGGTGTCTTTCACGCGGAACAGTCTTCCGATTGTAAGAGGGTTATTAAAAGGTAAATCTGAAGTCAACATACGGATACAGATGGCTCAAGAATGACAATAATTTTCGTTTGATTAGGACAGAATCGTTAGTGAAGGGAAGGAAACATACATTATCTTTTTGGGAACAGTGCAGACTACAGATTTTGGCTTAAAAATATTGTCTAAAAATTCTTTAACGATTTTAGTGAACATGTTAAAGGGATAGCAATTATTCTTAAAATACCTCTCTAAAAACTGGACTTCTAGGTGAAAATTATTCCAATTGGAGCAAAGGAAAAGGCTCGATGAATCAGAGTTCTACAGGAATTAGTCTTAAAAACAAGGGACAGTAACTAAAAAAAGTTTAACCCAAGGCCGGTAAACGTTTTCTTTCTAAAGATGCCAGTCGTAAAATTTCCCTCAGAACGAGAGACCAAAATATCTAAAAAGGAAATACGGCCATTACATTCTTTTCCATAGTAAAAGTAATATTTGGATGAAACGAGTTGATAAAATCTAAAAACAACTGGGCATGACATTCTTCAGTAAAAAGTAAGAAAGTATCATCTACATAGCGTCTATAAAATATGGGTTTAAAGTATCTGGGCACTGATTAAAGAATTGTTCTTCTAAATGGCACATAAAAATATTTTGATTTGAAGGTCCTAAGGGAGCCCATGGCCATACCATCTATTTGCTTATAAACTTTCCCATTAAAAATAAATGAGTATCAATGACCGAGAGTTCTAAGAGTTTTTTGAAATTATTTCTGGTAAAACCGTAGTAAATGGTATCTGGGGTGGGGAATAATTTTCCGAGGATAATATCAATGGTTTTGAAAACAGGGACATTAGTAAATAAAAGATTGAACATCAAAACTAACCATGAATGTATGTGGATTTTGAGAGAGAAAATCCACATACATTATGTTGTTTTGATGTTCAATCCTTATTTACTAATGTCCCTGTGTTTTCGAAACCATTGATATTATCCTAGAAAATTATTCCCACAAAAACACGGTTTTACCAGAAATCCATTTCAAAAATTTTAAAATTCTCTCATTGATACTCATTTTATTTTTAATGGGGAAAGTTTATAAGCAAATAGATAATGGCTATGGGCTCTCCGTTAGACCTTCTTTCGCTACGTAATATTTTTATGTGCCATTTAGAAGAATTTTTTAATCAGTGCCCAGATACTTTTTAAACCCATATTTATAGACGCTCCAGTAGATGATACACTTACTTACTGAAAAAATGTCATGCCAAAGCTTGTTTTAGATTTTATCAAGTCATGATTTTCATCCAAATATTAGTTTTTACTATGGAAAAAGAATGCAATTCCCATTTTTTTAGATATTTTGGTCTCTCGTTCTGAGGGAAATTTTATGACTGGCATTTTAGAAAGAAAACGTTTACCGGCCTTGGGTTAAACTTTTTTAGTTACTGTCCCCCTTGTTTTCAAGACTAATTCCTGTAGAACTCTGATTCATCGAGCCTTTTCCCTTGCTCCAACTGGAAAAACTTTTCACCTAGAAGTCCAGTTTTTAGAGAGAGGTATTTTAAGAATAATTGCTATCCCTTTAACATGTTCAATAAAAATCGTTAAAGAATTTTTAGACAAATATTTTTAAGCCAAAATCTGTAGTCTGCACCTGTTCCCAAAAAGATAATGTATGTTTCTCTAACCCTTCTTAACGATTCTGTCCTAATCAAACGAAAATTATTGTCATTCTTGAGCCATCTGTATCCGTATGTTGACTTCAGATTTACCTTTAATAACCCTCTTACAATCGGAAGACTGTTCCGTGAAAGACACCCTCCGGAGTTGATGCGTATTTACATTGTTTACAAGTTTAATTGCCCAAAATGTAATTTTGGGACATATGTGGGATGTACCAAGCCTTGACTTTAGGTGCGCATCGACTCTCATAGGGTGTCAGCCACCACTACAGGCTTAGCTTTAAGCAAAAAAGAAAATAGTGCCATTAGACTTCATGCTATATCTTGCCACCATCACATACAATACAGTGATTTTCAAATACTGGACAAACAAAAATAGCCATTCGCTTCCCTTTTTAGAGTCCCTCCATATTAAACAACAATCACTAACACTCAATAGCCAAACCACCTCTGTTCCATTGTTCATTGCATAGTTTGCTTTTTCTTTTTTTTTTCCTCACACCATTTCACCCTCTTCCATTTGCAGTCTTCTAACTCGCCCAGTTGTCATTTAACTACGACATGAACAGTAGGTTCTCCAGTATTTTGTACTACATTATCATTTTTTTTTTATTTTGAATATTATTGTTTTTTCTCTATCTCTCTCTCTCTCAGTTTTTTTTCTCTCTCTCTCAGTATCTATCTTCTCAGTGATTTTATTTGTTTAACGATTTCTGTTTGGTTTTGATTTCTTTATTGCAGTTAACTTAGGTTTTTATGTTCTTTTTTTTACTTTATATTATTATGTATTTTAAAGTTTTTGTCAATTATATATAACTGTTTTAATACTTTTAGATTTAGTCAATCGGTATAGTTTTCTTACTGTTTTTTTTTTATTTTTATGTAATTCCATAGATAAGTGACCCTGATGATGGGAAAAGTTACGTATTCCCGAAAGCTCGGCTGTGCCCTCTGTTAATATTCTAAGAAATAATAATGTCTGGAATTTTACCACGTCTTCTGGCATTATCCTGTTCTCCTTAAATTGAAGTTTTCTAGAAACGACAATATCAATTAATATATATATATATATATATATATATATATATATATATATATATATATATATATGAATATATATATATATATGAATATATATATATATATATATATATATATATATATATATATATGTATATATATATATATATATATATATATATATATATATATATATATATATATATATATATATATATAGATAGATAGATAGATATATACACACCCACACACATAATAACTATATATACATCTATACATATAAATAAAAAATAAAATCAACATGAAAATAAAACAAATATTTGTACCCATCTACAAATCCATTCATTAACCTTCTAACTCATTTTTAATTACCCCAGCCTTTGACCACTGCAACGGGTTGTTATTATTATTATTATTCCATAAATATAGTGAACAGCAAAAGCCACGGCAATTAGGTGCTGTGTGCATCAACTCCCTAGATGAAAAATGGTTGATCCCGTCACTGTAATTAGAAATGAATAATGAGTCTTGCAAAATGTATAACAGGTTTCACGGGGCGCCACTAATGTTCGCAGAATGCATTACAAGCTTGTTACGATTTTTTTCGGGATTTTAGTTTTCTGTAAAAGAACACTATTGTACCGGCTATGTCTGCCCGTCCGCACTTTTTTCCGTCCGCCCTCAGATCTTAAAAACTACTGAGGCCAGAGGGCTGCAAATTGGTATGTTGATCATCCACCCGCCAATCATCAAACATACCAAAATGCAGCCCTCTAGCCTCAGTAGTTTTGATTTTATTTGAGGTTAAAGTTAGCCATAATCGTGCTTCTGGCAACGATATAGGATAAGCCACCACCGGGCCTTTGTTAAAGATTCATGGGCCGCAGCTCATACAGCATTGTACCGAGACCACTGAAAGATAGATCTATTTTCGGTGGCCTTGATTGTACGCTGTAGCGGCTGTACAGAAAACTTGATGGCGCCGAAGAAAACTTCGGCGCATTTTTTTACTTGTTTCATGTTGGTCAGTATTAAGAAATATTCATTATTTTAAAAGCACAATAATTTTGTCTCCCATATTCATAATTCAGCGAATTTTCCAGCAGTTTCCTTTGTTTAAAAAGCACAATAATATTGTCTTCCATATTCATAATTCAGTTTTCCATGTTGGCCAGTAATAAGCCTATTTCTTGTTTAAAAACATAAGAAATCATCTTCTATATTCATGATTTGGTTGCTCTGATATATATGAGCCTACTGTGCTGATGACCTCAAAAACATCAACTATTTTATATATCTAAAAATACTGTTCGTCAGTATTACATCAACCCAAATATATAATGGGACGCATTTCATCTGAAAGGATGTTATGTCAAAACTCTAAGTCCTCCCCACCCCCAACCCACAAATCCACTGGTCACCCCACCCCCCTCATCGACACTTGTGGGCCAATTTCAAATCTAGAACTCATTTTCGACAGGGGCTAAATATCACACAGATATTCCCTTAGGTCTAATTACCTGTCCTACACAACTGTCAAGGATTTAGGAATAAGTGTGGTTCTGTTATTGTCGTAATTAAGATGAAATAACATCACTTTTCTTCTTCAGGAGATGACTAATATTCATGCATTTGCATTGCCACCCTTATAATCTTCCCTGCAACATGGTCAGTTTAATCATTTGCAAGACGATTTATCCTGAAACTACAGGGACATTATTGAAGAGCATGCACATTTATACACATATGCATATATATATGTATGTATATCTATCTATCTATCTATCTATCTATCTATCTATATATATATATATATATATATATATATATATATATATATATATATATATATATATATATATGCCTGAGGAGAGAGACAGTTTGGTCTCTGAAATATAGCCTTTATTTAATACATTTTGGCGTTTTTATGGGCTTATTATTTTTGGTGGAATTCTGTTTTAACAGAAAATATTTCACAGTCATTATGTGTATATATATATATATATATATATATATATATATATATATATATATATATATATATATATATATATATACATGAAAAGGTTTTACGAGATAAATAGGCAAACTACAGCCACATTAAATCCATAAGTACAATGTTTATCACCTTTCCATTTAACCATGAAAAAAACCACGAAGAAATACTCACCCTTTTACTCCCAGGAAGAATCTCGCCAATTTAAAACATATGCATCAAGCGTCGATCACTTACATCTCAATTCATCTACAAGACTCCAGTTTGTATTCCAGCACCTACAGCCAAAACACGAACATACTAACTGTAGTTCAACTTTATGGCTGACCTATGCCACAGATTTAGCCGGATATTAAGGTATTGTTTATTGCAAAGGTTAAAATCACACGGGAGAGAGAACATCTCTAGCTGCGTTTTTAAAGGCGAACTATAAAGCGAATTGTCAGTTTGTTTTTGTGTATATTTCATTCGGAGGTTTATTCATGTAAAGTAATGGTTGTTTTCAGGTCTGTAAGTTATTTCGAGGTTATTTTGCTCCAGTTATTATTATTATTATTATTATTATTATTATTATTATTATTATTATTATTATTATTATTATTATTATTATAGTTGATAGATTTGAAGTTGTCGCTGGTATGTATAGAGTGCATACCATTATCGCCAGAATAATATATATATATATATATATATATATATATATATATATATATATATATATATATATATATATATATATAAATTTTATTTAATGAGAACAGGGATGAAATGATGTTTTAAAAATGGGTTGGGATGATGAGTTAGTTTCGTGAAAATATAGGGATGATATTGCAAATTTATTTATAGTAGAAAAAAAAAAAATATATATATATATATATACATATATATATATATATATATATATATTATATAAATATATATATATGTATATATATAATATATATACATATATTATGTTTCTACTATAAATAAATTTGCAATAGCATCCTATGTTTTCACGAACTAACTCATCATTCCAACTCATTTTTCAAAATATCAATTCATCCCTGTTCTCATTAAATAAATAGTGAACAGATAAAATAGTGAGAAACATTCTCTCCTGAAAAAAAAACAAGTAAAAAATGCACCAAAGAAAATTTTCTGTACAGCCGCTACAGCGTATAATCAAGGCCACTAAAAATAGATCTATCTTTCGGTGGTCTCGGTATAATGCTGTATGAGCCACGGCCCATGAAACTTTAACCACGGTCCGGTAATGCCCTATCCTATATCGTTGCCAGAAGCGCGATTATGGCTAAATTTAACCTTTATTAAAATAAAAACTACTGAGGCTAGAGGGCTGCAATTTGGTATGTTTGATGGTTGGAGGATGGATGATTAACATACTAATTTGCAGCCCTCTAGCCTTAGTAGTTTTTAAGATCCGAGGGGCGGGCAGAAAAAGTGCGGACGGACAGACAAAGCCGGCACAATAGTTTTCTTTTACAGAAAACTAAAAAAAAAGATAACTGAACAATACAGAGATAGCATTTATTCCCAGCAGGAGACAAAGTTCTTGAGCTTCACGAAAGTTAGGTGAACTAAACATATTGCCAAAGTTTTCTGACCTCACAAAAAAAAAGAAATAGCAAAAAGTGAAAGAAAAAAATACGCCTCTTATCGAGTTATCTCCGAAGTTCGAGTCACCCGGAGAGAGTTGACTCCTTATTAATGAAAACTTGTTGCTTTGACCTGACTTTATGCTTTATTTTTTTTTTTTTACCTGACTTTATGCTTTATTTTTTTAACTGACTTTTTTTTTTACCTGAGTTTCTGCTTTATTTTTTTTTACCTGACTTTATGCTTTTTTTTTACCTGACTTTATGCTTTATTTTTTTTTACCTGGCTTTATGCTTTATTTTTTTTTTTACCTGACTTTGTGCTTTATTTTTTTTTACCTGGATTCATGCTTTATTTTTTCTTACCTGACTTTGTGCTTTATTTTTTTTTACCTGGCTTCATGCTTTATTTTTTTTTACCTGACTTTGTGCTTAATTTTTTTTCACCTGACTTTATGCTCTATTTTTTTTACATGATTTTATGCTTTATTTTTCTTGGCCTAACTTTTTCATTTATTTTTTTTTTATCTGGATTTATGCTTTATTTTTTGACCTGACATTATGCTTTTTTTTTTTTTTACCAGGCTTTATACTTTGTGTTTTTTTTACTGTCAAGCAAGAATTTTTTTTTTTGGTAATGTTTCTCAAGTTGCAAAGAGTTGTTACTAGAAATTTATGAAACATATATCAAAATTTTGTTTACGAGGAATCGAAAGATGGTGGTGAATTAATTCTTATATTTGGGATTTGCAGTTCCAGAATTTTTCGTGAATAGGTTCTCAGATTTGTGACTTACAATTCCAGAATTTTTTTCAAGTTTCGGGAACTTGGACTGGTACCCGTAATTCAGAGATTTATAAGACTGGGAAAAAGGTAAATTATGCCGGGAGTTATTTAGTCAGATAAAAGAAAGAGGAATACTTGTAGAATATTTGGAATTCATGATTTCTTAGTTAATAAATTAAAACAATTCACGATTTATTAATTAATAAATTAAAACAATTCATGATTTATTAGTGAATAAATTAAAACAATTCATGATTTATTAGTGAATAAATTAAAACAATTCATGATTTATTAGTGAATAAATTAAAGCAATTCATGATTTATATTCATGATTTATTAATTAATAAATTAAAACAATTCATGATTTACCAGGGAAGAAATTAAAACAATTCCTGATTTATTAGTTAATAAATTAAAACAATTCATGATTTATTAGTGTATAAATTAAAACAATTCATGATTTAGTATTGCATATATTAAAACAATTCATGATTTATTAGTGTATAAATTAAAACAATTCATGATTTATTAGTTAATAAATTAAAACAATTCATAATTTATTTCTTAATAAATTAAAACGATTTATGATTTCTTAGTTAATAAATTAAAACAATTCATGAACAATTCATGATTTATTAGTTAATAAATAAAAAAAATTATGTGGCTTTTAGCAGACCTGGTATTTTGGGATAAGAATAGTACATTAAGTACATTTACATAGACAGTGATTGATTACAAAAACAACTAAAAAAAACAAACGCGTTGAAGGGTGATAAGTCAATTAAAAAAAATAATATACACCACTATTTGAAAATGGATAACTTTTC
This sequence comes from Macrobrachium rosenbergii, assembly GCF_040412425.1. Taxonomy (NCBI): domain Eukaryota; kingdom Metazoa; phylum Arthropoda; class Malacostraca; order Decapoda; family Palaemonidae; genus Macrobrachium; species Macrobrachium rosenbergii. The sequence continues at coordinate 97,817,885 of NC_089781.1, forward strand.
ATTTTGTGTTGTCCTTTCGCCTGTTTAAAAATTTTTGGGTCTTAATATTGCATGAATAATAAATTAACTAAAATTCTCAGGTATAAGTCCAGTAACTGGGAGATTTAACATGATAAAATTGGTATAATTATACACGAATCCACTCTTGCAAATCAATAGATTTATGATAAATTGTAGTATGTACAGTTTATAATGTAGTTATGGGCATTCATGTAAATTACTTGTGGTTGAATACGTATTTCCACATCTAGCAATATGCATGGTTCATGAAATATATACATACATATAAATATATATATATATATATATATATATATATATATATATATATATATATATATATATATATATATATATATATATATATATATATATGTGTGTGTGTGTGTGTGTGTGTGTGTGTAAGTACATATGCATTTGTGTGAATTTTTTGCGATTAAGTAAATGTTTTAACATCTCAAATATGTGTATCACTCATCAAATATACTCCTATACAATGCTAAGTATATGATATAAGATATATGCACACATTCATACACACATGTATATATATAAATGTCTGTATATGTATATATATATATATAGGTATACATACATACATACATACATACATACATACATACATACATACATACATACATACATACATACATACATACATATTTCCACGATTCCTACACTTAAAACTTACGCCACGTTTTTGTGTGCGATTTTCCCAACCACGCTCTAAATATAACCATCGCCAAATTTTGCACCCAGGTAATTACTTGTTATCAAGGTAGCTGGGGTTAGGGATGGGAAAATGGAGGAGATCCTTAACTTGTGATTATTAGTTTACGAAACTTCCCCGAGACTTGAAGAAAGCTATCAGGAAGACTGAGTATAAGAGCGAGGTGGTTATCGGTGAACCCTAAACCACAGTGTTTATCTGTGTTGTAACAACCCTATAATGTAGCTTGATATATATATATATATATATATATATATATATATATATATATATATATATATATATATATATATATATATATATAAGGAGCCCATAAAAATGCCAAAATTTGGAGAAAAAATAAAGGCTATATTTCAGAGACCAAGCTGTCTCTCTCCTCAGGGAAATAGTGAATGAGAAAAGGTTACAGAAAAGCCTGAGGAGAGAGACAGTTTGGTCTCTGAAATATAGCCTTTTTTTTTTTTTCACATTTTGACGTTTTTATGGACTCCTTATATTTGGTGGAATTCTGTTTTAACAGAAAATATTTCACAGTCATATATATATATATATATATATATATATATATATATATATATATATATATATATATATATATATATATATATATATATATATATATATATATAGAGAGAGAGAGAGAGAGAGAGAGAGAGAGAGAGAGAGAGAGAGAGAGAGAGAGAGAGAATAAAAAATCACCTGTTCCTTTCCTTTATTCTCTCTTAAACTCCCAATCGCCTGAGTGCAATACTGCATTGTTTTACAATTTCAATTCATTTTCCACTCCTCTCCTCAAGGGTATAGAGAGAGAGAGAGAGAGAGAGAGAGAGAGAGAGAGAGAGAGAGAGAGAGAGAGAGAGAGAGAGAGAACCTTCTGATGGTAATTTACCTGAGAAAGCGTAATGGCTCCTTCCATTAATAATTATTTTTTTTCTGCCTGAGCATCTTCGAGATTATTTACCACCATTTGTAACCGTTAATCATTAACTCATTACCTGAGGCCTGGATGAGACAGGTGTAATCACTGCACCTCGCAATAAATCAAGGTAGTGAACATTAGAGAACGCTTACGTAGCAAACCGTTTCTACTATTTTCTTTTGCCATTATAATTTTTTTTTTTTTTGGGTGGGGTGCCAGATGTTTGTTTTTCCTAATGATGATGAATAAATCATTTGTCCAAGGTATTCATTTCATTCGACTGGTTTCTTTTCTCTAATTCTTTAGAGTAAATTTTTTTTATGATTACAAATAAACCACAATTTTGTTTATTACTACAAATTTCGTCTATTTTGTTTTATTTTTATACATATATTTTTTTGGTGAGGCCTAAGTGTTTGGTTTTCTCAATGATGACAAATAAACAATAGTTTTGTAAATTATTAAAAATATCGATTGTTTTCTTTTATTTTTATATCTTTTGGGGGCCAAATGTTTTTTTATGTTAATGATGACAAACAAACCACAATTTTGTAAATTACTACGAATTTCGACTATTTTCTTTTAGTTTTATATTTTTTGGGGGGCAAATGTTTGGTGGCAAATGTTTGTTTTTCTTAATGATGACAAATAAACCATAATTTTGTAAATGACTACAAATTTCGACTATTTTGTTTTATTTTTATATTTTTTGGGGGGCCGGCAAATGTTTGTTTTCCTTAATGACGATGAATAAATCCTTTGTTGTAGATTAATCTATATGAACCAAGTTTTTTTTATTTCATTCGACTACTTTCTTTTGTTTATTTCTTTGTGAAGGCTAAATGCTTGTTTTTCCTAACGATGATGAATAAATCATTTGTAGAATACTCTGTACGAACCAAGTTATTAATTTCATTCGACTATTTTCTTCTGTTTATTTTTTTGGGGGGGAGGGCCGAATGTTTGTTTTTCTTAATGATGGTGAATAAACCATAATTTTGTAAATTACTACAAATTTCAACTGTTTTCTTTTATTTTTATATTGGAGGGGTGGGGTAACTGTTTGTCTTTCTTAATGATGATGAACAAATTCTTTGTTGTAGATTAATGTATATTAATAAAGTTTTTTTTTATTTCATTTGACTATTTTCTTTCATATTTTTTGTGGGAGGAGGCCAAATGTTTGTTTCTCTTAATAATGAAGAATAAATCATTTGTCCATCACTCTGTTTGAACCAAGTTATTAATTTCTTTTGATTATTTTCTCTTCTTTCTTTTTTTTTTTTGGTCGGGAGGCAAATGTTTGTTTATCTTAATGATGAAAAAAAAACCCATATATTTTCTTTTATTTCTAAAAAATTCGACTATTTTCTTTTATTTTTATATATATTTTTGGGTGGGTCAAATGATTGTTTTTGTTAATGATGAATAAATCATTTGTCCATGACTCTGTTTGAACAAGTTATTAATTTCATTCGACTATTTTCGTTTATCGTTTTTTTGGGGGGCGTGGGGGTTGGGGAGGACAAATGCTTGTTTTTCTTAATGATGATGAATGAATCATTCGTTGTAGATTACTCCGTATGAATCAAATTATTCGTTTCACTTCTTTTTTGAAGTATCATTTAATTTCATCGACAGACTCTCGCAAGGCCAACTGCAATTAAGAATTCTCTGAAACGATAAGTTTCAGGTTAAGTAACTACAGTAGAAATTACAATGAACTCATGCAAGCTAACTGGATTTTCAAATCACGTTTAACTACATTTATAATAAATATGAGATATTTATGTTTGTCAGTGTGTAAAGAGTTCAAACACCAGTATAATGTAACTCAAATATTTCGTTTGCATACAAAATCAGATTTCATGAAATAAAATTCTAATGAATTTATGTATGTATGTATATATTGTATATATATACACACGATTATAATCAATTTAACTCGTGAATACTTTATCACAAATTACCACACGTGAAAAAATGAGGGGACCTATAACCAAACTCTCATTTTTTCACCTTGATGATGTGATATATATATATATATATATATATATATATATATATATATATATATATATATACACATATATATACATGTTTATATAGACATAATAAATAATATGTTTACACATGTTTATATAGACATAATAAATAATATGTTTACACACCCATATATACATACATACATATATACATACATACATACATACATACATACATACATACATACATACATACATACATACATACTTCTTCCCCACAGAATCAATTCGAAATCAGTAAACAGACGAAAACCAATAATCAAAAACAAAATACGTAAAAAATAGTCAACAGATTCCAAACAAGCGTTACCAACTCTGTATGCAAATTCGCCCCGCAACCGAAACCGGAGTCGGAATTGCAGGCAGGCAGCTGCAGCTCTTAGTATCAAAAAGAAGTTAATTTCCCTGCCGGAACGCTGGTGAAGCCTAGCAACATAACGGCGACAGTTTAATGGGTGCTAAATCCTGGCAAAGGGGAACTGTTTACTTGTAACAGTCATCAAATTCTGTGCAACAAGTGCCGATAGATAGGCGCAGTGTATGTTTTAGCTTTCTGAAAAGAAAACTGTTGTGCCGGCTTTGTCTGTCCGTCTGCACTTTTTTTTCTGTTCGCACTTTTTTTCTATTATCACTTTTTCTGTGCGCACTTTTTTCTTTCCGCGCTTTTTTCTCTCCGCACTTTTTTTTTCTTTCCGCACTTTTTTCATTCAGCACTTTTTTTCTGTCCGCACTTTTTTCTGTCTGCACTTTTTCTTTCCGTCCGCACTTTTTTCTGTCCGCACTTTTTTCTGTCCTCACTTTTTCCTGTCCGCACTTTTTTTTTCTTTCCGCACTTTTTTCTTTCAGCACTTTTTTTCTGTCCGCACTTTTTTCAACCTCACTTTTTCTGTCCTCACTTTTTCCTGTCCGCACTTTTTCCCTCACTTTTCTGTCCACCCTCAGATCTTAAAAACTACTGAGGCTAGAGGACTGCAAATATCTATGTTGATCATACATCCTCTAATCATCAGACATACCAAATTGCAGCCCTCTAACCTCAGTAGTTTTTTAAAAATTTTATCTAAGGTTAAAGTTATTCATAATCGTGTTTCTGGCAATGATATAGGCTAGGCCACTACCGGGCCGTGGTTAAAGTTTCATGGGCCGCGACACATACAGCATTATACCGAGACCACCGAAAGATAGATCTGTTTTCGGTGGCCTTGATTAAACGCTTACAGAAAACTCGATTGCACCGAAGAAACTTCGGCGTAATTTTTACTTGCTATAATCGTGATTACGATGCGTTTGAATATCGTTGTGATGATGAATAGATATAGGTATATTTGTAAATATGTGTTTGCATGCATTTACTTGAATATCTAAAACTTTTGTTTATCTAATAATAATAATAATAATAATAATAATAATAATAATAATAATAATAATAATAATAATAATAATAATAATAATAATAATAGCATATTTGTACATAGGTAATCGTATACTTTTAGTTAAGTTTGAAATAAATTCTTGTTGAACTTTAGATAATAATAATAATAATAATAATAATAATAATAATAATAATAATAATAATAATAATAATAATAATAATAATAATAATTGATATATGTATATTTGTACATAGGTAATCGTATACATATAGTTAAGTTCATCTGAAATAAACTGTTGTTGAAAGTTTAGATAATAATAATAATAATAATAATAATAATAATAATAATAATAATAATAATAATAATAATAATAATAGATATATGTTTATTTGTACATAGGTAATCGTATACATATGGTTAAGTTTATCTGAAATAAACTGTTGTTGAACTTTAGATAATAATAATAATAATAATAATAATAATAATAATAATAATAATAATAATAATAATAATAATAATAATAATAATAATACATAGTAAAGTAAGAGCTGTGATAAAGAATGGAAGAGGATTACCAAGAATATAGAGTGAAAGAGGAAAGAAAGTTCAATCAGAGAGATTGAAATGCCTGAGGGATAGATAAATAAGTAACGACATACCCTGATGAATGATTATCATAAAGGAAATAAAAGATTTAACCAAGTAATTCCAGTGGCTGCTGTTGATGAGGATGAAAAAAAAACAACAAGATTTAGTTCGTGGATTAAATCGTATTTTGAAAACCTTTGTGATGTATAAGTAAAGGAAGTAACCGTTGATAATGTTGCAATGTGCAACGAGTATGTGATGCCTTCCTGGAACTGGAAGTTATTAGGATAATTATGATTATACTAGTGTATATATGAGAAACTAAAATTATATTCTCGTATGTATATATATATATATATATATATATATATATATATATATATATATATATATATATATATATATATATATATATATATATATATATATATATATATATATATATATATATATACACATGTGTATCTGTATGTATGTATGTATATACATATAATATGTATATATATTTATGTACAGTACACATGTGTACATATATATATACTGTATATATATATAATCATAAAAATAGGTATCAGGTAAGTGCGTATGTTCTCTTCTGCAGAGGAATTTATGTTCCGACGGACAGAGCGCTCTCAAATGTGTTGCATTCATGATCACTTTGACATTCTTGTCAAAAAGAGAAACACGTGTCAATAATTTCGAAAAATATGGCAATATTATTGAATTAGGGCAGAATTTCGGAAATATGCTTCACCTAGCATATACCAACAGACAATGCATGAGATTAGAATCTCTTATACTAGGTTCTCAGATAAGAAAGACCATGGAAAATGTTGATAAATCTAGGACATACCAAAAAGATAAAGGAAGGTAAGACTCTGAGATATAATCCTGTATTGTCTAATCTGGATTATGTCTTTTGCTGAAGGTAACTTGAAAAGTGGAAGGAATTAAAGACGATTGTTGTGGAATCATTGTTTTTTGTGAAAAGAGGCTGAGGCAGTTGTGAAATGCTTTGCAGGAGTGGTGGAAGGATATGTTTAGGATGACGTGGGATGGGAGGAGAGAAAGACTAAGGATTGAGACTGATTTGTTTGTGTGTGTATATATATATATATATATATATATATATATATATATATATATATATATATATTTATATATATATATTATACATATATATACATACATATGTGTGTGTGTTTATATATATGTTTATATATACAGCCAATATACATACATACATACATACATATACATATACATATTTATATCTATGTTTATATATACAGCCAATATACATACATACATACATATACATATTTATATATGTTTATATATACAGCCGATGTGTTTATTCGAAGTCTAGCAATTTTCAGTTTGCCATATATCAATCTCAGTCTCTCCTAACCACTTGAAACAAATGTCATATAATTTATGATTTCAGCATTGTAATTACGAACCAGAAGCCCCTGTGTTATATAATCTAACTGTTCACCCTGATCAAAACCAGTTAAATGTTGCAATGCAAATGAGACAAGCTGTTTGGCAACTTATTGTGCATAATATAATCGATAAAGTTATCCAAGAACGAGATTTATTAAGGAAAATATATTATATTTGTAATAGATTTCAGAACACAGTATAATGACACTTGGCTGGCTACTTCCTGGTTCAGTATTCAACAGCAAATCATTGACAATACTCTGGCCTTCCTTCAAATAGCAATTATCATCCAGATATGAACAACAAACGCCATCTATTGCCGTTGACATTAACTACTCTTTCCCACTGAGTGAATTCAAGAGGCACTTTCCACCTTACGCCACAAGTTAGAAGCAGACTAAAACAACGAGGTTTTGACGGGTTTAAAACACGCCAAAAAAAAAAAGAAAAATTCACATTTATAACCCACATCACATTTTGCGAGACGGAAAGTACCCCGAAAAAATTCCCAGAGAGAGAGAGAGAGAGAGAGAGAGAGAGAGAGAGAGAGAGAGAGAGAGAGAGAGAGAGAGAGAGAGAGATTTCACGGGTTAAAAACACGTAAAAAAAATTAAAACCCACATCACATCTTGGCGAGATGGAAAGTACCGAGAAAAATTCCCAAGAGAGAGAGAGAGAGAGAGAGAGAGAGAGAGAGAGAGAGAGAGAGAGAGAGAGAGAGAGAGAGCATAGGGAAAAGACAACAATAAAGACCATTGCACGGGTTAAAAACAGAAAAAAAAATCAATTAAAACCCATTGCATCTTCACAGAGAGAGAGAGAGAGAGAGAGAGAGAGAGAGAGAGAGAGAGAGAGAGAGACCATTTCACGTGTTAAAAACACGTAAAAAAAGAGAGAGAGAAAGTAGAGAAGAATTCAGAGAGAGAGAGAGAGAGAGAGAGAGAGAGAGAGAAGACAAACAACAAAGACCATTTCACAGGTTTAAAGCAGACAAAAAACATATTAAAAATTCGGAAAGTACCCAGAAAAAAATCCCCAAAGAGAGAGAGAGAGAGAGAGAGAGAGAGAGAGCATCAAACATCTTGAAAATCATTTAAAACCCACATCACATCTTGGCTAGACGGAAAGTACCCAGAAAAAAATCCCCAAAGAGAGAGAGAGAGAGAGAGAGAGAGAGAGAGAGCATAGAAACAAACAACAGCACGCAAAAAAGAAAATCATTTAAAACCCACATCACATCTTGGCGAGACGGAAAGTACCCAGAAAAAAATCCCCAAAGAGAGAGAGAGAGAGAGAGAGAGAGAAAGCATTTTCTGTATCCGAGGGTTTATACAACAACCGGATGATCTTATTCATTATAATATCCCCCCTTTCTCGCTCTGTCCACAACGGGACCCTTTGAAATGCAGATCAGACCTGACGGGATTACGAGCGGAACGTAAACAGACCATAAGAATAAGCGGTGGGGGATTATCCATGGCTCCCTGTAATCGGATGATATACGGCTTGGATTAGCTTCGGTGCGCGCGCGCGTGTGTGTGCGCGCGTGTGTGTACGTATGTGTTGATATGAATGCACGTGTACTTGTGTGTATGGGATTTTATTTATCTTTTTCTATTTACTGATCTCTTTTTTTTTCGAATGGACACCTTAATATTCTTTGGGAGCTTGAATTTCAAGTCAGTGGCCCCTTTGGTGGGCTTGTTCCGTATGAATAGGTTTCATCTTCTGAATAATAATAATAATAATAATAATAATAATAATAATATAATAATAATAATAATAATAATAATAATAATATTATTTGGAAGTTTGAATATCAAGTCAATGGCCACTTTGGTGGGCTTGTTCCATATGAATAGGGTTCATCTTCTGCATAATAATAATAATAATAATAATAATAATAATAATAATAATAATAATAATAAATAATAATAATAATAATAATAATATGTGTGCGTTTGTCCGTCACTTATCAACTTCCCTCCAGCAAGAATCCCATGGAGCAACCAGTTTAAATAATATTTCCCTTAAATGTTTTATGAGGATTACAGGGTAGCACTTCGGGACAAAAAAAAATAATAATAATGAAATAAAATAAAACAAAATATAATAAAATACATTCTATTGTTATCTTTGTACTCTGTGATCTCTTCCTGTATGCGATGGGGTAAAAGGGATTCATTGAATGTACTCATATGTTCACTTTCATAGAAAGGAGACAATGGCTTATTTAATACTTGTTTATTTATTTAGCATTTAGCAGAGCCGCTGCAAAATAATTCTACAGAATAACTAATGATGAAAGTACAAGAGACTACTTATTAAATGTCAGTTCATATTTCTTGTCATTTTGAATAAAATGCTATGTTATTTTATGCCGAGAATGTCGTTGAAGATATGTATATATATATATATATATATATATATATATATATATATATATATATATATATATATATATATTCCACGAAGGATGAAACATATTTAAATTGTCCTCTAAAATTTATGCGTTAAGGAATTATTATCAACTTAGAGACTTCACAAAATATTAATATTTAATATTAATCATTTCCGTTTAACAACGATAATTCCCCTTGACAACTCTTGCTAAAATCGTAGACTTAATGAACAAGAAATTATTACGTTTCCAAAACATAAGATAATGTGAGCAATTCTAAAATAGCACAGTCGGGAGGTGGCTGGGAGCTTTCACAGCCTGGCATTTGTGTAGAAATTTTGGCTCTGCCATGATTTTTCTCATGTCTGTGCGTGTGTGTGTGTGTGTGTGTGCGTGTGTGTATTTGTGTCTATTTATACATTTGGAAATGACTGAAGTGTTGGTAGTTTTGTGGGGAGGTTGGGAGGAAGGGAGAGTAAGGGAGGTGCATGAGAAATTTGGAATGGAAGTGTGTACAAAAACCCACCCACCCATACCCACGTTGGGGGTAGTGCCGTCAATGCACCTCACGGGGTACACTGTAGGCATTACTGAAGGTTCT
>NC_089781.1:97832987-97850487 GCF_040412425.1 Macrobrachium rosenbergii
CCCATTCCACTAATTTTTATTACTGCTTTTCATGATGAAAGGAAACGAAGATACAGAGACGTAATTATTACGTTAAAAATTCGCCTATTAATTAAAAAAAAAAATACTTTATGACAACACGATCAAGAAGAAAGATATTCTTCCGATTTAAGAATCAAATCCGCAGAGGAATATGAAAACATTTCCCTTCAACAAAACAGAGGAGCATCGACTCGGAGAGGCCAAATCTGTTCTGGAGATTCGGCCAGAAGCAATACTTCGGATATCTCGTTACTGCTTAGCCCAGGCACCAAGCAATCAGCCTCTCCTTCAAGCAATTTCTGCCATCACGATCTCGATTGAATCCAGTAATCAAGGAGGGGGCTGGATCGTGCGAAGCTTCATCTTGAATCCCAATTTAGGCAGAGAGTACAAAGGGTTGTGCATCACTGAAATTTAAGGGGTTTAATATGGAAATACTAGTATCACAGGTGTCTTAATTTTAAGTTAATATGTAAGTTGTTCCAGCACTCTAGTTGTTGTTGTTATTATTATTATTATTATTATTATTATTATTATTATTATTATTATTATTATTATTATTATTATTATTATTTTGGTGTATCACAGTCATCCATATTCGACTGGGTGGTTTTTATAGTGTGGGGTTCCAGGTAGCATCCTGCGTCCTTAGGAGTCCATCAATGATGATGATGATGATGATGATTATTATTATTATTATTATTATTATTATTATTATTATTTTGGTGTATCAGTCATCCATATTCGACTGAATGGTTTTTACAGTGTGGGGTTCCGGGTTGCATCCTACCTCCTCCTCATTATTATTATTATTATTATTATTATTATTATTATTATTATTATTATTATTATTATTAGGGACCTCTGACTTAAAATTCAAGCTTCCAAAGAATATGATGCTCTTCATTCGAAAGAAGTTACAGAAGGTGATAGAAAACACAGAAAAAATATATCAATTGTTGGAAAAAAAAAGATAAATTGATGATAAATAATTAGCTGAAAATATGAATAAATTGGTGAAATTCAAGGTGACATGTTTTAAGGTGGTAATGCAACATTCCAGTAAAGGCTGATTCACATTATACCATCACGTCACCGTCCCATCAGCCGAGCCTTGTATTCACACTATCCTCACAATCCCGTTCATTTCGTGCCCAGTCTCAGCGACTCGCAGATTTAGCGGTAAGAAACTTGCATATGCACCTTCACGTCACGTCGAAATATTCTGTCCAAGGATACGTGTCGTGATGTGACGGTGGATGACGCGTGCTTGACGGTGACGTGACGTTATGGTGTGAACAAGTCCATTTGGTTACATGTAAGAAATTCTCACGTACTTTGACGTGACGTGACGTGTCGGTGACGTGATGTTATAATGTGAATCAGCCTTCACACTTACAAAGTTATCTTTGTCTTATATTAATGGATAACTCAAATGGTTTTTATGTGTTGTTTTGTTAGGTATCACTTACGTTGCTTTCTGATATATTAGTGGTCCTATAAATAATCTATTATTCAGCTGAAGTATACATGGAGTACTTATTGCGCTGTATAAAGATTGATAATTGGTGTAAGAATATTTATATTGTCTGTCCAAAATTAAGATTAATAACACCACTCGAGTTAGCTCTGCATAAATATTTTAAGAATACCTAAGAACCTCTCTCTCTCTCTCTCTCTCTCTCTCTCTCTCTCTCTCTCTCTCTCTCTCTCTCTCTCTCTCTCTCTCCATGAGAGGTGTTGCATATATTCAGATATACAACGGGGAGAACTGAAAGCTGCTTACAAATCCTAACCGGTTTCGTCTTTATATGAGACATCTTCAGGTACAGCTGCATATACAAACATCATTATATATATATATATATATATATATATATATATATATATATATATATATATATATATATATATATATATATATGTGTGTGTTTGTGTGTGTGTGTGTGTATGTGCGTGTGTTTATTTTCAGAGCAGCCAAACCCATTCAAAAAGCAGTGGTGGGCAGCGTATACAAATGAGGACCGAAATCCTAGTTGGTCCTTATTCCAGCCCTATTCCAGGCCCTATTCCAGCCCCCTATTCCAGCGACAATTACAACCGAGAGGCATTCCCTTCATCGGGGTCGAGGGGGGGGGGGAATGCAAAAGGGACATCGTCTTAGCATTCCTGAAACCCCTGGAAGGTAGTCTCTCTCTCTCTCTCTCTCTCTCTCTCTCTCGCCCTGAGACCAGGTAGTCTAAGAATTCAGGGAAGGGAGCGTCGCCGTGCCTGGTTCCTTTGATGAGCGGCTATTGACACAGTAACAGGTGAAATTACACCTCCATAGAGGTCCTCGGGGCATGACCCTCCCATGCCAAAGGGCGCAGGAAGGGCGGGCAGCTCGTCGACTCCTGAAGGGGAAATAAGCTTTATGGCTGAAGGGAGGTTGAAACGGTTCGGTCTAGGCCGATGCTATCAATTTCCCTCGGCCTCTCCTCGGTAACTTCACCTCCTCCTCCTCCTCCTCCTCCTCCTCCAGATGGAGGTGGTGGTGCTCTGGTTTCCTCCTCCTCCGTGATGTTACTCTTACCCAAATGATCCTCCCTCTCTCTCTCTCTCTCTCTCTCTCTCTCTCTCTCTCTCTCTCTCTCTCTCGCGATTGAAATCTCTCTCTCTCTCTCTCAATTTCTATTCTCTCTCTCTCTCTCTCTCTCTCTCTCTCTCTCTCTCTCTCTCTCTCTCTCTCTCTCTCTATCGATTTCTTTCTTTCCCAATCACTCTCTCTCTCTCTGTCTGTCTGTCTCTCTCTCTCTCTCTCTCTCTCTCTCTCTCTCTCTCTCTCCATAATCTCTCTCTCTCTCTCTTCTCTCTCTCTCTCTCTCTCTCTCTCTCTTTCTCCTGTCAATCTCTCAATCTCTCTTTCTCTCTCCCCTAAAACTAAATCTCTCAATCTCCTGCTCTCTCTCTCTCTCTCTCTCTCTCTCTCTCTCTCTCTCTCTCTCTCTCTCTCTCTCTCTCTCTCTCTCTCTCTGCCCGTGATACACGCACACACACAGTTAAACAACAGGTAAATTTTTCATTTGTCCACCTGCGCTAATTGATTATCTTCGGTGCATCTTTCTATGGAAGCCTTCTCCCACCCCTTCCCATCACCTTTCTCCCCCTCCCCTCCCCCTCCCCCTCCCCCTCCCCAAGGAAAAGACGCGAAAAGGAGGAGGAGGAGGAGGAAAAAAAAAAAAACTGCAGAAAACATCAGACCAATTAATGGTGTAACTAACTTGCCCAGGCCGTCGATGAAAATGCTCCGCTGTTTCTTCCTAATGACTACAACATCCTTTGAATCAGGTAATTGGAAAGAGAGAGAGAGAGAGAGAGAGAGAGAGAGAGAGAGAGAGAGAGAGAGAGAGAGAGATGTCGCTGCCTAGAGATGATTTTGGAGATGTTAAAGGGGAACTTATCAGCATCATCAAGGTTTGCTGCTGGCTTGCAGGAGAGAGAGAGAGAGAGAGAGAGAGAGAGAGAGAGAGAGAGAGAGAGAGAGAGAGGGGAAACGGGAATTTAGGGTGTCCCCAAACGGCCCTGAACGCCCTTAGGAGAACTTTAGAAGAAAACATACTGAAGATGGGGGTTTGGGCGGGGTGGAGGGGGGAAAGAAAATAGGGAAGTGGGCTAGTTGTTCCTCAAGGCTGTCGAAGTTGAGGAAGAATGTTACCGGAATTTTAAGCTAAGAGAGAGGCCTCTGAGTGTGTGTGTGTTTCTTTTTATTCTACAGAGTTTTTTCACAACATGAGACGTTACTACCTAAAAGCAAATAAAAAAATAGGCCTCTTTGTGTTTTATTTTTTTATTTTGTAGAGGTTTTTCACAACATGAGACATTACTAGCTAAAAGCAAATCAAGAAATAGGCCCTTTTTTTTTATTTTGTGGTGGTTTTTCACAACATGAGACTTATGAATGATTGCCAACCGAAAAATGAGAGGACTAAGACTCTTTGTGTTTTTTTTTAAATGAGTTTTTCACAGCAAGACATTACTAGCTAAAAGCAAATCAAGAAATAGGCTCTTTTTTTATTTCTCTGGTTTCACATCAACATGAGACTTATGAATGATTGAACAAACACAAAAATTATGACTTAAGACTTTATTGCTAAGAAATGATTTTTTGAAGTTCAGAAAGCTCTCTCTCTCTCTCTCTCTCTCTCTCTCTCTCTCTCTCTCTCTCTCTCTCTCTCTCTCTCATCAAGACACGTACATACGGAATGAACAAACACTTACGCAATTATGTTGAAGACAATTCACAGCTCCATATTGTTTTACAAGTTCTCTCTCTCTCTCTCTCTCTCTCTCTCTCTCTCTCTCTCTCTCTCTCTCTCTCTCTCTCTCTCTCTCATCAAGACACGTGCATACGGAATGAACAAATACATACGCAATTATGCTTAAGACAATTTACAGCTCTATATTGTTTTGCAAGTTCTCTCTCTCTCTCTCTCTCTCTCTCTCTCTCTCTCTCTCTCATCAAGACACGTACATCACGGAATGAACAAACAAACATACGCAATTATGTTTAAGACAATTTCACAGCTCCATATTGTTTTACAAGTTCTCTCTCTCTCTCTCTCTCTCTCTCTCTCTCTCTCTCTCTCTCTCTCTCTCTCTCTCTCTCTCTCTCTCCCCCGGAGCTCAAGCAGACCGATATCACTAGAAAAGAGACGAAACAGGAAAGACCCTTGATCATCGAGACAGAAACTTTGCCCAAAGCTCAGGAAAGCAACACCCAGTCAAGAACTAAAAAAAAAAAAAAAAAAAAAAAAAAAAAGCATCATTGCCGTGTTGCTTCGTCTCCGATGAGGAAACTCGGTCAACCCGACCGAGTTCGAGGTGAATGCGAGTCGTGGAATCTCATTGAATCTCGTTCCTGGAATTAAGAGCAAAAACAAGTTAAAAAAAAATGCGCCGAAGCTTTCTGTACAGCCGCTACAGCGTATAATCGAGGCCACCGAAAATTTACCTATCTTCCGGTGGTCTCGGTATAATGCTGTATGAGCCGCCGCCCATAAAACTCTCAGCCGGCCACCGTGGTGACTGTGTTGTTGAGTTGCCAGGAGCACGATTATGGCTAACTTTAACCTTAAATAAAAAATAAAAACAACTGAGGCTAGAGGGCTGCTATTTGGTATGTTTGATGATTGGAGGGTGGATGATCAACATACCAATTTGCAGCCCTCTAGCCTCAGTAGTTTTTTTAAGATCTGAGGGCGGACAGAATAAAGTGCGGACGGACAGACAAAGCCGGCACAATAGTTTTCTTTTATAGAAGACTGAAAATAAAATACGTCACAGAAACCGGACTAATTTCTTCTTTTTCTTGTCCAGTGATCTGAGCTCTCTGAGCTCAAAATGGCTCGCTTCGATTTGACTTGGCAGTGATGTTTTTCTCTAAATATTCAATGAAGGTTCTGTGATCTATTATGAAGGACATTGAGACTTACTCAGTGAAGGTTCTGTGAGCTGGATTGTGAGGGACATTAGACTTGGCTGAAGGGAAAGTGAAGGAAGAGATTGAAATTGGGAAGATCTGTAAGGGGTAGGATGAAACTAAAAAGCTAAATTGGGAAGGTTTATAAGAGGGAAATATCAAGTTTTGGGTATTTTATTATTATTATTATTATTATTATTATTATTATTATTGATATATTATTATTATTATTATTATTATTATTATTATTATTATTATTATTTATTGATTCATATAATAATAATAATAATAATAATAATAATAATAATAATAATAATAATAATAATAATAATAATAATAATAATAATAATAATAAAACCGTACTCTAACAGCGAAGTATAAAAGAGTCTATACGACGTTTGCCTAGGAGGAACTAAATTTTCGTTACGTGGCCTGTTCAATGCAAGGCCACGTACTGTGGAGGCGGGGAGGAGGGGAGGGGGGTTATAGGCGAGGAGTCTCTTGGCCTCTCGCTCTTAAAGTTAGTTTCTTCAACTTCTCACCTTCAAAGGGTATAGAATGTTCCTGCGTATTTCGTGTCATTTTTTGTTTCTCAGTAATTGAATTTTTCATCCTAATTTACTGAATTTTTTAAATGGATTTCGTTTTGTTTGACGATTGAAATTTTTATTGTGGTTTATTGAATTTTTAATGGATTTTGTTTTGTTTGACGATTGAAATTTTTATTGTGGTTTACTGAATTTTTTATTTTAATGGATTTCGTTTTGTTTGACGATTGAAATTTTTATTGTGGTTTACTGAATTTTTTAATGGATTCTGTTTTGTTTGACGATTGAAATTCTTATTTTGGTTTACTGAATTTTTTAATGGATTTTGTTTTGTTTGATGACTGCAATTCTTATTGTGGTTTACTGAATTTTTTAATGGATTTTGTTTTGTTTGATGACTGACATTCTTATTGTGGTTTACTGAAATTTTTTTCGGATTTTGTTTTGATATTATTCACATTTAGATGGTTTAGTTGTCACATATCTGAAATTTGATCTCGAATTATAGTAAGGTCATATTCCTTTGGAAAATGAAATCTCTGTTTTTATATTTCCATATGAAGTTAAATCCGTAATTTCTGTGCATACGTTTTTCCAACTACTTAATATAACCTTTTTTTTGTAATTTTAAGATGGATTTGCTCATTTTTTCTTCGTGATAAACTCAGATAATGATAAAATTTGTATTTCGAATTAATTTGAAAAAAATATTCGTATTAATATATTTCCTTTTAAGCAGTTGTCTTCAAAGTATTTTTACCGCTAATATTTTGTGCTTCCAAATGCATAAAGGGACTAAAATAATCTCTCTCTCTCTCTCTCTCTCTCTCTCTCTCTCTCTCTCTCTCTCTCTCTCTCTCTCTCTCTCTATATATATATATATATATATATATATATATATATATATATATATATATATATATATATATATATATATATATATATATATATATATATATATATATATATATATATATATATATATATATATATATATATATATAAGTTTTACTTACAAAGAGGAAGTTAAGAACAATATAATCAAAGCACTTTCATCTTACCAAGACAGAGACCTCCAAAGGAAGCACAATCATTTGTAAGTAATTTGGGAAGGTAATTAGAATAGTTTATAATTTCCGTTTTGAGAGTGTGTGTGTGTGTGTGTACGTGTGTGTGTGTGTGTATGTGTGTGTACGTGTGTGTGTGTGTGTGTCCGTGCACGTGTGGCTGGTCAGCGGCTTGAAAGTTAGAAGCGACAGGAAAAATTTAGAATTAAACCTGACCCATGTACACAAATGAACTCCTGAATGAGTGAGTTGTGGATTACTGGGAACTCTCACAAAACCACTTAGTTTTAATTACTCTTCCTAGTCATGATTTACTGTAATGAAGTGGCGAGATTACGAAAGACTATCAATCAGACTTACAGTAATTTGTTTTTGTCGATGATTTTAGGTGTAGAAATTAATAAAATTAAATTCGTCTCGTTTTCTTCAAGATGTCTGTCAACTAAGCTAAAATGGTAATTTTTTTATTGATTTTTTTTTAGATAATGGAAGTGCTTCTATGAAGCAAATATTACCCCATATAGAATGAGCAGTTGTGGGCATGACTGAGTAGTACTAAGGGAAGCTAAGAACCAGATTAATTGATATTTTCAGCATCGCAGAATATGTGGTAATTATACCACATTTCATTCGTAGGGGGTTAGTGCCGTCTGTGCACCTCATGCGGTGCACTGTAGGCATTACTTAAGGTTCTTTGCAGCGTCCCTTCTGCCCCTAGCTGTAACCCCCTTCGTTCCTTTTACCGTACCTCCTTTCATATTCTCTTTCTTCCATCTTACTTTCCACACTCTCCTAACAGTTACACCTCCTGTTACACCTTGCAAACTTTCTCCCGTCAATTTCCATTTCAGCGCTGAAGGACCTCATAGGTCCCAGTGCTTGGCCTTTGGCCTAAATTCTATATTCAGTTCAATTCTATACCACATTGCAACGCCAAATTCATAAAAAAAACCGTATTTTACGATAAAATAAATCACAATAGACCTTATAATGGATTTTGTAAGCCTAGTACGGAGCGAGTAAAATAGAATATCATATATATGCAAATCATTGTTTGTTCCTGACCTAAACTGATATTGAAAAAATGGGGAGAAACGAAAAAAATTGAAGAAAAATGATTTATGATTTTCTTGCCCCGTTAGGCTGGGAAGGGAGGGTAAAGATGGCTGATTGATTTTTGTGCATCTTAGGCCTAAGGTAAACAAGAGATAAACAACGGCCTATGGAAAGGTTGCCACGTAGTGTCTCAGTAATGCCAGACAGAATATTTGGGTGATTTTTTTTTTTATATTTGCAAATTTAGCATCTTGAAATTTTTTTTCCTTTATAAGGCTGATTTGGTAAAAATAGAAAAAAATAAAATATTTCCATTAAAATTCGGGTTTTTTGGGGGAAAACTTAGACTCTTGAAATTTTGTTCTTTTATGAGATTGTAATTTTGTAAAAAAAAAAAAAAAAGTCCCTAAATTTTTTTTTTTTTTTGCAAATTTGCCATTTTGACGTTCTATTATAAGACAATGTTTTTAAAAAATTAATTCCATTAAAATTATGTTTTTCAAAAAAATTTGCTTCACTAAAAATCTGAATGTTTTGTTGTTTCAAGGTATAGGCATACCATGCCTATACCTGTTATAACTTTTATAATATTTTATCAGTAGCATTCACATCAAGGCTAATGATAATTTAAGGTCCATACCTGTAAATCATCGTGATTTACATTATCTAAGCCTGAATGTCAAGACAAAATTTTAATAAGATCACGGGATAATTTTTTTGTGCTGACTAAGGATATTGTTTTGACATCAGTTGTAATGAGACCAGCATAAGTAAAACCAACTTGATTTAGCTTTGAACAGCACTTACACGAATAATTTATCCTAATATGATCCACACTTCATCTCTGTAAATATATATATATATATATATACATATATATATATATATATATATATATATATATATATATATATATATATATATATAACGGCCATTTCTGAGCCTATACTTGATTTAAGTCTCTGTTTTATGAACAAAGGTTTGATCTCGCTTATCCCGAGACATTGTCGATAGCAGTAACGTGAGCCGGCATCGTAAGTTATATCTTTCCTAACTAAAATCTAAGGACTACTGGAATGAGATACTAAGTACAAAACTAGAACCTTTTTATTGACAAAAATCAACGAAAAATAACTTTTAAAAATTACGAAAAATGAAATCCAATGTTTCACATAACTATCAGAAAATCTTCTAAGGAAATAATGCTCCAAAATCATAAACCCCAATTACAGAAAATAACTCATCTGTCAAAACATGAACACGTCAATCAATTAAAAACATATCTCAAATGCAATCCTCGTAGGAGGGAGAGAGGGAATTTGAACAGAAATACCTGTGAAAAAGAAACATCACATTAAAAATCATAAAATGTAAAAAAATTGCAGAAATACATCTTCCACTGTCAGGAGATACCGTGTGTTCACAGTTTCAATTTACTCACTCCACAAGTCCTCTGGGACAGTCTCCATGTGAAAAATCACTTTTCAGAACAAACGTTAATGGAACAAAATTATATTCATTATGTGACGAACGAACGTAATGACATCAAGCAAGATCTGTACTTCGAAATTACGAAGAAGATTATTTTAAGAAGCATCCTTCAAAAACCGGATTTTGTAACTGGTGATTCTAGAACGTTCTTTGCTGAAAAAAGCCCGTGTCTTTCACCAAAAAAATGAAAGCTGCGTGTAGTGAAATATACCAATGAATCAAACTTGATAGATGAATCGATATAAAATATATATATATATAATATATTCGAGCTATATATATATATAAAGGACCAACACCCGCACGGCCAGATTTAGAAGCAGCCTGTTTCAAGATGAACATTGACATTTTGGATCATCCATTTGTGAATCCTTCTGTCAGGATAAATGGTAGTTTCAATTTAGTTCGTCTTTTCGAACAAACGTTAATGGTAAAACTAAGTGTGAAACGAAATGTAAAGAAGATTGGTTGAAATTACAGAAGATTATTTAAGCCTTCTCGAGACAGTGATGCTGGAAAATGATTTTAGAAAAAAATGAAAGTGAAATATACCAATGAATCAAACTTGACAGATGAATCGACAAAATAGTAATTCGAGCTGAATAAGAAAAGGACCACTCCGTACTTAGTTAGAAGACCTGTCTACACTGAATTTGGATAATCCATTGTGGATCTGCAGGAAAGCAGTAATACAACAGTATATATCTCTCATTTTGAATTCAGAGGCTTAGAGCTGAGAGGATGGACTACTGAATATGATCCAATGATAGGAAAATAGTTTATATATATATATATATATATATATATATATATATATATATATATATATATATATATATATATATATATATATATATATGGGTGTGTGTGTGTGTGCAGTAATATGTTAAGTGCATAACCTACCTAAATACTTGTAGAAAAGAGAGAAAATCTGATTCTGAATCTTAGAATGTAGAATACAGACTTAATATGTATAAGTATATACTGCTTAAAGATCATATTAACTAATAGATCAACAAGAGTATGGTAATTAGCATGTTTCGAACCATATCCTTCCGTTAAGGTAAATTATTCATAATATTTAATCATAACAACTTTTGAATATTAAATTTTGCCTACAGATCTGCTGCAAGTTATAAAACAGCCTACCATTATCTTCATGTATAAAATTTAAGTGGGCCATAAAATCATTTTTATGCCGTTCGTTAGCTAAATTAACTATTTTATATCAAATATTTTTTTTCACAGAACAGTCAGGTCACCTCAGTGTAGTGTATATTCCACACAACAGGTTATGCATACCAATTTAGGTCAGATGACACCTTGGAACTGATAAGTGTCAATTTCACCTGAGGTTATGTTTGTTTAAGTATGGTTTTACGTCAAAAAAAAAGGATCAAATATGAGCTGTCTCTACTGTTCATGAAAGAGTAATGTGACGTGACGGCATTCAGAAATTAGTCTCTCTCTCTCTCTCTCTCTCTCTCTCTCTCTCTCTCTCTCTCTCTCTCTCTCTCTCTCTCTCTCTCAGTATGTTTTTGATTACAAAATATTATTTATATGAGGCCTGATCCCACTAGGAAACTAGTCTATTCTCTCTCTCTCTCTCTCTCTCTCTCTCTCTCTCTCTCTCTCTCTCTCTCTCTCTCTCTCTCTCGTGTGTTTTTTGTTTATGAGAGATGATCAGTATGTGACCTGATCCCATTCAGAAATCTCTCTCTCTCTCTCTCTCTCTCTCTCTCTCTCTCTCTCTCTCTCTCTCTCTCATACACACTATTAAATATGTTTTGATTGAATGAAGAGATTATCAATATGTGAACAGTGCCATTCTCTCTCTCTCTCTCTCTCTCTCTCTCTCTCTCTCTCTCTCTCTCTCTCTCTCTCTCTCTCTCTCATGCACACGCACACACAACTGTTTTCGTTGATAAGAGAGGTTATCTGTATGTGACCTGGCGCATTCAGGAATTAGTCTCTCTCTCTCTCTCTCTCTCTCTCTCTCTCTCTCTCTCTCTCTCTCTCTCTCTCTCTCTCTCTCTCTCTCTCTCTCTTTCAAACACATACACTCGAAACTTGACTCAGCCTGGACCGTCCTTTGATGGTCCATCATCCCTACTTTTGATCAGTCAAAATGGTGCATTTCGCCTCCATCGACTGGAATGAAAGTTTGGAATTGACTGGAATTGATCGTCTGCCTTCGTTAAGTGGGCCATGAACCAACAAAGAGGCTCCTTTTTGCTCTCTCTCTCTCTCTCTCTCTCTCTCTCTCTCTCTCTCTCTCTCTCTCTGTATCATCTTGGTCTCATCAAGCTCTCAGTCTACCTGTTCATCAGTCTGTACGCCTTTCTTTCTGTTAAGTCTGTCTCTCTCTCTCTCTCTCTCTCTCTCTCTCTCTCTCAGCATTATCTTTGTGTCATCAAGCTTTCAGTCTACCTGTTCAGTCTGTATGCCTTTCTCTCTGTTAAGTCTGCCCTCTCTCTCTCTCTCTCTCTCTCTCTCTCTCTCTCTCTCTCTCTCTCTCTCTCTCTCTCTCAGCAGTATTATCTTTGTCTCATCAAGCTCTCAGTCAACCTGTTCATCAGTCTGTAAGCCTTTGTTTCTGTTAAGTCTGTCCCTTCTCTCTCTCTCTCTCTCTCTCTCTCTCTCTCTCTCTCTCTCTCTCTCTCTCTCTCTCTCTCTCTCTCTCTGTCTTATTGAAACTTCATGCTCGTTTTAGGATCCGTGCTGGCTGATTCCTAATTGATCTTTATCTGTGTTTAACGACTTTTTAAAAGCCCCGGGCGTCTGCCTCTGCATTCCCTGCTTTTATCCTGGGTTTAGGCAAGGCTTTCAAGCGAAAATGTTAGAGGGAGTGCAAGGTTTTCATGTATGTGTGTATGTATGTATGTATATTATGTATGTATTATGTATATATATATACATATATATATATATATATATATATATATATATATATATATATATATATATATATATATATATATATATATATATATATATATATATATATATATAAATTCTGAACGCTCGCTTCAAAATTGGGAAGACTTAGTATTTATGCAGATAAATACTTTGTCCCTATTTATAAGACACGTACAGTTTTATTTTTACTGTAATTAATAGCTGTTGCATGTTATAAGTTGGTCGGGTTTTATTCCAGTCATATTCCAGAACGGGGTCTTACCCAAAAATGCTCTGCGATGTTAAATGTAATCAGAGCCCTGTTGCGGACCTCTGTACTCGAACAACCAAACTGAGAAGAATAGAATATGCCTAGGGTGTTCTGAAAGACCTATATGGTTAATGATTTGCCGTGTAAAAAAAATGAGTAAGTTTATAAACGAAGCGAAGATCAAGATTAAAATTTGTTTTTTAAAGAAAAAAGTAAAATTGGAATCTATTGCATTAATATATTATCCTGTTAATTATTCTTTTCAAGAGTCTATGAAGGACGCATGAAAAAAACCTCGAGTTTTAGTTTTCTGTAAAAGAAAACTATTGTGCCGGCTTTGTCTGTCCGTCCGCACTTTATTCTGTCAGCACTTTTTCATGTCCGCACTTTTTCTGTCAGACTTTTTCTTAAGAGCTTAAAAACTACTGAGGCCAGAAGGCTACAAATTGGTATGTTAATCATCCACCCTCCTGTCATCAAACATACAAAATTGCAGCCCTCTAGCCTCAATAGTTTTTATTTTATTTAAGGTTAAAGTTAACCATAATCGTGCATCTGTCAACGATACAGGACAAGCCACCACCGGGCCGTGGTTAAAGCTTCATGGGCCGGGGCTCAGACAGCATTATACGCTGTACAGAAAACTCGATTGTTTAAGCTTGCAAACGAACCAAAAATAGAAAAATAAATTTTTTCATAATAAAATAAAAACTTCAAATCCAGTGTATTAATATATCATTCTGCTAAATGAATTTATCAAGAATCTACGAGAAGCGCCGTGAAAGACTGGTCATGAAAAAAAATCATGAGTTTTCGAGTTTATAGCTTCACTAAAAATGAAAAAATAAACTTTTCAAAAGAAAATAGAAACTTAAAGACTATTTTATTAATGTATTTTATTAACTATTGTTATCACGTATCTATGAAAGTTAAAGACTAGTGCTTTAATGTAATATATTGTTTATATTGAGAGAGAGAGAGAGAGAGAGAGAGAGAGAGAGAGAGAGAGAGAGAGAGAGAGAGAGAGAGAGAGATTATTTCTGTAAAAGAAAGCTGAATGACACTGCCTCATACACTGCTGGAAAATAGAAGAGAGAGAGAGAGAGAGAGAGAGAGAGAGAGAGAGAGAGAGAGAGAGAGAGAGAGAGAGATTTTTGTAAAAGAAAGCTAATTGACACTGCCTGATACACTGCTGAAAAATAAAGCGAGAGAGAGAGAGAGAGAGAGAGAGAGAAGAGAGAGAGAGAGAGAGAGAGAGAGAGAGAGATTATCTTTTTAAAAGAAAGCTGCACGACATTGCCTGAGAGTCAGCTGAAAAATAAAGAGAGAGAGAGAGAGAGAGAGAGAGAGAGAGAGAGAGAGAGAGAGAGAGAGAGAGCTGCATGACACTGCCTAATAGACTGCTGAAAATAAAAGCGAGAGAGAGAGAGAGAGAGAGAGAGAGAGAGAGAGAGAGAGAGAGAGAGAGAGAGAGGAGGAGGGGGAATTTCTGAATGGCATCAGGTCACATACTGATCATTTCTCACCAACAAAACACACTTGAGAGAGAGAGAGAGAGAGAGAGAGAGAGAGAGAGAGAGAGAGAGAGAGACAGACAGACAGACAGACAGACAGACAGATTACGACATAAACAAACCCATCGTCTTGCCAGCGTCTCCCAGACACCCTAATTGGAATTCCATCATCATCATCATCCAGGTATAAGGATAAAAAAATCTCCTTTAACCGTATTCGAGTCGAGGATGAAGAATCTGTCCTCCAATGGACACTCTCGTGAACCTGACCTCGTCAATAGGAATTCCTAGGAATGGGAGTCTTACATTAATGAGTAGAGGGGGTGGAGGGGGGCGAATGGAGGGGATGTTTTCAAAACAGAAGCTCTGGTTCTCTCTCTCTCTCTCTCTCTCTCTCTCTCTCTCTCTCTCAAGTATGTTATTGTCTATGATAGACGTTATTTGTACGTGATGTGATGCCACTCAGAAATTGGTCTCTCTCTCTCTCTCTCTCTCTCTCTCTCTCTCTCTCTCTCTCTTATTGTCTCTTAAGAGTTATTGTTCAGAAATGATTTTTTTTTCTCTCTCTCTCTCTCTTTAATTTTCAGCTGTCTAGATTACGTACTGTAGTTTCATATAAAATGTGTCTCTTTTTTTTCTCTCTCACTCTCTCTTACTTAGTCTCATGCAGCCTTATTTTACATGAATAATCTCTCTCTCTCTCTCTCTCTCTCTCTCTCTCTCTCTCTCTCTCTCTCTCTCTCTCTCTCTCTCTCTCTCTCATATTCGAGCCGGTCGTACTATGCTGAATTGATTATTCCTAACTTAGGCCTTAAACGTGATCTTAATTGATAGTCAGTTTAATCAAAACATCAAACATAGGAAGTGTATAAGATATCTAAATTGATTTCTAAATAATTATTTTCGATTCTGATTGAAATTCATGAATTCAGGGAAAACGTAACATGATGTTTTTGCAGAGCTCATGAATTTGAATCTAAACCGAAGTTAATTCTTTAGAAATCACTTAAGATACTTTCAATATTTTCTATTTTATGGTTTACAAGTTCAGGTACTTGACAGGTCGTGAAGGGTTGTCAATATTGAAAGTCTGAGTAGCAGACGAAACGAAAAAAATATATGTATTTTTTTTCCAAAGCTTTACATTTCATTTACTGAGAATATCTGTGATGGAAGACTCAATAAATTATTAAATTAAAAATTGATAATGCTCGGAAATGATTTAACAGTAGTCTCACAGTCCAGCAGTGATATACCATTGTTGCTGAATTAGAAATTTTACGCCTGTTGGGACCTGAAATAAATGCGGAACGTTATATTCCCCGGCGTGCAAAATGATTTTTTCATCATCAAGAGCGCGTGTCAAGAACAGGGCTGGGTTTCACGTCATTTTAGCAGTAATTTTACTACAAACATTTGCATGAAATGTGAATTGCTGGAGAAATGATAACTAGGTTACTTTTGGTGAATTTCTCTGCGCGAAATTCTGGGTAAATGCTTACGATCCATTGCCCTGTGTTTTGAAATGCGAAAATAGACAAAATCACTTATTTTCCAGTTGTTACGTGACGGATATGTCATTTGGAGTTTCTCAGTTCTAGAGGTCCGTAATTTCTCTTTTGAATTAGAACTTCAAAAGTTCATGAGAAGAGTCAGTGCTTTAGTGCCCTAATAAAATTTTCCTTGTTTTTAATAGTTTAATTTCATTTTTATCTATTTTTTTTTTATGAGTTAATTTATTTTTTCTTTTCCAATAACTCATCTCTTTTTTCTGTATTTCGAAGTACCTTCTGTTGCTTTCTAATGGACACTATATTCTTTAGAAGCTTAAATTTCAAGTCAAAACGGCCCCTGTGGGCTTGTTCCATACGAATAGGGTTCGTCTTTTGAATAATAATAATAATAATAATAATAATAATAATAATAATAATAATAATAATAATAATAATAATAATAATAATAATAATAATATGATTTCAAGTCAACGGCACCCGTGGGCTTGTTCCATATGAATAGGGTTCATCTTTTGAATAATAATAATAATAATAATAATAATAATAATAATAATAATAATAATAATAATAATAATAATAATAATAATAATAATAATAATAAAAAGAGTGGTCTAAACACATTTTCTGTGTTTGGTAATTTATAAATCTTTTGTTTTATTCCGAATATATTTGTATACAACTTTTATTTTGTTGTAATATTTTGTATATGGCTCTACAGCAGAAATAAAGAATTTGAATTTGAATTTGAATTTGAATTTGAATAATAATAATAATAATAACAATATGATTTCAAGTCAACGGCACCCGTGGGCTTGTTCCATATGAATAGGGTTCGTCTTTTGAATAATAATAATAATAATAATAATAATAATAATAATAATAATAATAATAATAATAATAATAATAATAATAATAATAATAATAATAATGTTCATTACTCTAAAGAACTCAACCTACATTATAAAATAAACAGCGAGCCATAGTTATCTTGTTTTCAAAGACAAAAAACTCTGAAAAAATATATATACTTTTTCATCACTGACACCAAATGAGATATCTCATTGTATTTGTAAACTTTAGCCCTAATTAATTTGTGCACAATATAATGATTTCCTTTAGTAGAAGCCCTGATAGGGCAAGAGGCCCAAATTAAGTTGGGCCTCTGTAGACAAAGTTTTAATAGACTTGCCCCGTCTCAGGTGCGAAAACAAAAGTTAAGATGAGGCGTGTTTAAATAGTTAAACACACAAACCATTAATACATATACGCACTTATATTGACGTGATTGAATAGTAAAACACAGTGCTGATACATTCACATGTATTGAGGAAAGTAGGCAGGTTCTTATTTAAGAAGAAAATATGAAATAAGTTAAAAATGTGCCGACGTTTCTTCGGCGCAATCGAGTTTTCTTTACAGCCGCTACAGCTTATAATCAAGACCACAGAAAATTGATCGATCTTTCGGTGGTCTCGGTATATTGCTGTATGAACCGCGGCCCATGAAACTTTAACCACGGCCCGGTGGTGGCCTATCCTATATCGTTGACAGAAGCGCGATTATAGCTAACTTTAACCTTAAATAAAATAAAAACTACTGAGGCTAGAGGGCTGCAATTTAGTATGTTTGATGATTGGAGGGTGGATGATCAACATACCAGTT